>NC_056744.1:1800304854-1800377354 GCF_019279795.1 Protopterus annectens
TTCTCTTCCCCGATTTGTGTTTTGCTGGTAAAATATATAAATGTCTCTAAGTGCAATATTCAGAATATCTACGATTTTGTGATGTTACGAACTGTAATATTTATGTAATATAACTGTGTGTGTGTGTCTGTGCGCGCGCACTTTTTTCCTGTAAGGACAAAAGAAATATGTGACCAAATCTAGGCAGTTTATTAGTGCTGTATTGCTGTTTGTTAACTGGCATAGGCACAATATAAATTATATAAATTCAATAATTTTACAAGAAAATCAATGACATCCATTTCCAAAACATAAAGACCTTTTAAATACTAAATTCTGCCTGAGGATGTTTAAAAGTCAGTAATACATGAATATTTACTGTAGAGTTCTGCTGACTGTTTTAATTTATTTCTTAAATATATTCATTTATTCAGTTGCAGTAGGTATACTGTATATATAGCAACATATGGATGCAAGCACAAGTAGTGGGAAATGAACTGGCTAAGGCTTTATCTGGGATAAAATCCCAGTTTTCCTCCTGTTATGATCTTGTTGTGATGCAGTGAATGGTATCAGCTACCGTCTCCCATGCTCCATAGTTTAATGGATTTCACTTTCCTTTGTCCCTGGCTGAAAAATCATGACATTTGCTTATGAAATACAAGCAAAGCAAGCCTTTATTACACTAAAAGATGTGCTTGTAAAACTTGGTAATTGCACTGCTGCCCCAGCCAGGGAAAAGAAGCATCAGTGTGCCATGTATTTGCCTGTCCTAAGGAAATCTGCCAGCATCGTGTCATCTGCCTGTTACGTGTATTCGCCTGTCCTAAGGAAATCTGCCAGCACCGTTTCATCTGCCTGTTGTTACGTGTGGCAGTGGATATGGGTGGTGGGAGTCAGACTGGATATGGTCTCACACTAGCTATGATTTTACATTTGTTGCATCTGGAGCTGTCATGCATGCAGTGCATTTCCCATACTGGCTAAGTCATACTAGGATAGTCCCAAACCTATGAGACCACGCAGGTTTCATCTCTACATTACTGGTGCAGTTGGTGGGCTACCATCCTAGCTGCCAACAGCATGGGGTCAGAAATGGACATAAGTCAGCAGTGACGTACCATTTAAAGGAGGGTTTCACTTTTCTTGGGGGAGTAACAAATCGAAGGCTACATTACAGTATTGCTGGAATATTCCAGGGAATGAAGACAACAAGCTAAAATGTACACTGTAGCAGGAAAATGGTCTGTGGCTGCCCTATCTGCTTTCCTAGGGGCATTATCGCTGTACCTACCCATCAACCAAGGCCAAGATTCACTGTTTCATGTCCAGCTAAGGGGCACTTATTGCCACAGGAACAGACTATAATATAATAAGTGGAGGGCAGACAAGAGTCGCAAGGGTCATCAGTGGTACAAAAGGGATAGCTAATTTAAAAATATAATTTTCATGTAATAAAATAGTAGCCTTTAGATTACAGTGTGATAGAGTTCACCAATAAGGTTAGAAACAGTAATTTCTTTCTTGTCTTGGCTGTAATAATGAGAAACCGTGGCACTTGACTGTTACACATACTTGTTGTAAAGGACCCAAACAGTCTTGCGTTTGGTTCCCTGCTAATAAGGGCTTAGCTGTATCTCATGACAGTAGCTTCATCTGATACTTGCATATAACATTGCTAGTATTCCTAAAGCTGAATCATTTATATAATATTTGTAACTACTAAACTATAAATTACTATGTTGTAATGCTTTATACATTACTTGTATACCTGAAACAAGTCATTTTGTTTGTATAGTACTTGTGGTGAAGACATATATGCATATTTATAAGTACTATTTTTCTAATTTATTTATAATAAACTCATTTTCCAGGTGACCATTTTTGTCTTTATTGATGTTTTTGTCTGATTCATGAGGTTGTATAATATAGTATGGTGATTTACCACTCCAGCTTTTTCAGTCTGTAGTGCAGTGTGATGCTGTCACATGTATGGCAAGCAAAATAGGACACAAAGCCAACAGCCTTCCTCATTCCTGCACCATGACTCTTACATTCATGCTACTTGTTGCTGACAGAAATGAGCCAGCAGTTTTCTGGGAAAAGGGATGAATGTGTTTGCTATTTGGATAATACATTTGAACAAAGTTCATTTATAACTATTGTGAGTAGTTAACATAGCAGAGCATGAAACTCTAACAAAACAATCAGGTATTTTCCAAAGAGACTCACTCCTCAGACCTTTCAAACTTCAGTCATTTTATGTACAGCTTAAGAGAATTCTTATGAAGGGTGAAGAATCACGTAAATAGCAGATATAACCGTATGTACAGAGGTAGTAAAAAATGTAGAAACTGACAGGACTTCAACGTGAATAAAGTACTGTTAATTTTGTTGAATAAAAACACATCACATAAGCCCTTTCATCTCTCATGGAGACTTCTTCGGATAAAATGCACTCACATACATCATCTTAATTATAAACTAAATGAAATTCATCAACCAATCATGAAATGCTAATAATTAATGAGATATGACATCTAGATCAGGGGAGGTCATCGTGCCTCTTTACTCATCCCTCATCAGACCCATAATTGAGTACAATGCCTCTTTTGGGATGTACCTTACCAGACACCTGCAGCAACTGGAAAGACCCCAAAAGTACCTCACCAAGAGGATCAAAGGGCTCAAACAGATGCCATATGCTGCCCGGTTAAAGAAACTCCAGCTCTACTCAGTGGCATACCGCCTGCTCAGAGGCGATCTGTGCCTGACGTATAAAGCCATGTCCAACCCGGAATTAATGGACATGCTGCACCTCAGAAAATCCAAATCCCATCGAGCTACGCTCGAGACTTGAACCTCAGCACTGAAATAAATAGGACATGCTGGAGGGACAGATTCATAACCCAGAGGCTCCCTTCACTCTGGAATAAAATCCCAGTCCAGGTTAGGCAGAGTCCCTCATTGACTCTCTTCAAGAGGAATCTTGATGAGTGGATGGGAGATTGTAGGTTTACCCCGGGTATCACTTCTGTGTCCCTGTTAGACAGAGGCACATTATACTAACCTCGAAAAAGGGCATAGCAAAATTAATTTAAAATGGGTGGCGAAAGCCAAACACACTCTGGCTAGGCTTATAAATGCCCTAGGGCAGATAGCCTAGTATGAACCTATGAACCTATGAGAGATGAAAGCGCTTATGTGATGTGTTTTTATTCAATAAAATTAACAGTACTTTATTCATGTTGAAGTCCAGATAATTTCTACATTTTTTACTGGTTTGGTGAAGTTTGGGCTGTTTTTTTTTTCAGTTATTTTATGTACAGAGGTAGTGCTGGGTGAAAGCATGCAGGAGAGGCACCCACTATAAAGGCTACTACCGTCCATCTGTAGCTTGGTGAGCCTAATATCTACCCCGAGCTGGTCCTCCAAAGGTACCTCTGTATGCCACCAGCACTACCCCTCCCTGGCCACCAAGGATGGTCACACACATCCTCTCATGCTTGCACCATCAAGTGCCCAGGCCGTTAATCAAACTAGGTCACCTGGGTGGTAGTCAGGGCTTTATCCGATGTTACCAGCACTGGTTGTAACACTCTGCTGTAACTTCCACAGTGTGTTCCAGCAAAGTGCAGTCTGTAGACTTGTTTTGTTATTGTGAAAAAGAGTAACAGCTTGTGTAGGACACAAGCTCTGATAGGCTGCTGTTGTCAAACAAACATCAGTTATTAACTCAGTGTACATAATTTCTTCATTGAATGCCTGAAAAAGACAGCATAAGCCACACATTTTTTTTTTCAAACCCTCTGCCTGTCAACCATCAGCCCCCTTCCCCCACAGCCTATGAGCCTATTCATTCATCACGGGGTGAAGAACAATCACCAGCCCATTTGTTCCCCCTGTGAGTCAAGAATTGATTGTGAGCTTATCATTTAGTCAGCTACAACAATCTCCTCCCAAGTCCCAAGGGCTCCTAACACCGCTAGGAAGCTTCTGAGGGATGCTAACACTGCTGGTCTGTGGGGGAGAAGCATGTGAGCTTCCTCTGTACGAATGCCCTTAACCTGCCAGTGCTGCAGTAGCATGTCCCTCTGACCCAGACTCCATAAACTGCAGCACCCAAAACTCCCAGAAGGTGTCACTCAAGCAACGAGCTAATCTACCCCTGCACCATGGATTAGAAAGCTGTATGCCACTCACTCCCAGCTTCCTGCCCCCTTTCCTCCAGCTTCCATGTCTACTAATCAAACATGGGTCATCTGGGTCACATCTATGGCTTTATCCCTCTGAGCCAATGAAGGGAAGACTAACCACCTGTTTTTGACTGAATAACTGTGCTTATATCATGCATGGATTCTTGAAAGGGTTCTTAGGCAACCTACTGGATTGTAGCGATCATATCTGTAAACATCATAGCCCAAAAACCAATAGCTCATCCACATTAAAAACATTGGTGACTGTATCACTAGGAAGCAACCCCACATACCAGAACCTCCCAATATTGAGTGACTGCACAAATTGTCAAAATCAGAACAGCAATACAATACCTAAGTAAGCATTTTTTTTTCAGGCAGCAAACTCCCCTGTACCCCAAGTGGATGGGTGTGCCCCTTGCAGTTCCTGTTATGCATTCACTAGGTGTGAGACTGCAAACTGAAGAAAGTGAAATGTTTGGTACTATCTAATAATGGTTTCCTCATTTCTCTGCATGATCTCCATTCGTTCCTCTACAATGTACAGTGGTGTATTCCACACTGACTGGGATGTGTAATCCCCTACAATGTACAGTGATATGCTCCACACTGACTGGGATGTGTAATCCCCTACAATGTACAGTGATATACTCCACACTGACTGGGATGTGTAATCCCCTACAATGTACAGTGATATACTCCACACTGACTGGGATGTGTAATCCCCTACAATGTACAGTGGTGTATTCCACACTGACTGGGATGTGTAATCCCCTACAATGTACAGTGGTGTATTCCACACTGACTGGGATGTGTAATCCCCTACAATTTACAGTGATATACTCCACACTGACTGGGATGTGTAATCCCCTACAATGTACAGTGGTGTATTCCACACTGACTGGGATGTGTAATCCCCTACAATGTACAGTGGTGTATTCCACACTGACTGGGATGTGTAATCCCCTACAATGTACAGTGGTGTATTCCACACCAACTGGGATGTTTGATCACCAGCAGTACTTAACTGGGGCATTTATGAGTAGGAGCCAATCAGAGTGTCATATTCACATTATATGAAATATGATACATTAAATATTCAAGTAAAGAAGTCAAGTTTGTTTTATATCCAAACCAAATTTGAGTTCTTTACTTGACTATCTAATGCATCATGTCCAAAGTACAAATCATCTGCTCTTGACTGGCAATTCAGTGAACCATAACCAAACCAATAAATAAATAGATGATCAGCTGTGCCCAAACCATGCACTGGTCCTTCACTCATTCTTCATTAGAATAGCCAACGAACTGTGACAAATCATTCACCAACTGACCAAATAGTCAATGAGCTGTGACAAACTATGCATCAACTCCTGACTGAATAGTCAATGAACTGTGACAAACCATGCATCAGCTGACTGAATAGCCAATGAAGTGTGAGAAAACCATACATCAGGTGACTGAATAGTCAGTGAACTGTGACAAACCATGTATTAACTGAATAGGCAATGAAATGTGACAAATCAAGCACTGGCTCCTTTTTTTCCAAATACCTTTATTGAATTATCACTTGTGACATAGGTAAATTTACATTTATATAAAAGTAATCACACTATAATTAACATAAACATTATACTTCGCATATATTGCTATATATCATATATCTTAAGCAACATTACATAAATTATTCAATTCCTGCCTTTTTTAAACAAGAAACATTTTTATTAAACCATTGCTTACTACATAGGCAATCATACATTTATATAAATGAAAACAAATCACACCATCACAACTCTAGTTGCAAGCATTTTACATCACAAACCATACTGACACACTCCCAGTTGCAAACATTATACATCACTTATAATCTACCCAATCTTTTTCAGTCCAACATTACACAGCTCATTTAAGTCCTGCCACGTTTTAAACCTCATTCCTCCCTTGTGTGCATTGTTCCCACAATTCCCATTTTTTTTCTGTGTAGTTTGCTCCTACCCTTTTCTAAAGATCTCATTTCCAGTTGTTTTACCTCTGTTAATATATTCACTGCTTCTAGTATAGTTGGTTTAGATTTTGATTTCCATTTTCTAGTTATTGATTTTTTGGCAGCCACCATTATTAGACACAGCAAGGCCTTACCATGTGTAGGCAATTCCAATTCTGTATCATAGCTCAGAAAAATCATCTCCCTCATCAGATCAATCTGCCCAACCAGCATTTTTGACAGTGCACCTCACAGGGAATTCTTAAAGTCTGACAACTTATTGCACTCCCAGAAAATACATTCCCAATTACCTCTTTCTTCCCTGTCACACCTCCAACATTTGCTGTCTGCCTGAGGAAAAATTCTCTGTAGTCTACTTGGAGGTATAGAGATATCTATGTAAACATTTCCAGGCAAAAATCCTAAATCTTCTTGATTTTGTTGTATATTTGGGAGACATACATATATCCCCCATTGTTTCTTTGTGAATTGCTTATCCAATCTCTCTTTCTAATCCTTTCTAACTTCCTCTGATTCTTATAGTTATCATGCTATATTCTATATGCTCTACTAATGTTTCCTTTTTTAATGTCAGCTTCTGTTCTAAATTCTATTAAAAACTATGTCAGTGCTGGTCTTTCATTGAGGAACCCCCTACTTCTTACTCTTTGCCTATACTCTAATATCAATCTGTGATAGGGACAGCAATCTTTAACCTGCAGTCCAAATACATTTTTGGTGTCTTTCCATTCTATCATCTTTTCCTCTCTAGTTATTTGCACCCAATACCTTGAGTCCTTTGCAGTTTTCTCCAATAAATTCCAGCCCCCTCTTGCCTATTTTTCTAATTGCGGTCATCCATATCGGCAGAATCTCCTTTCTCCAATCCCATGTTGGCTTACTTCTTAGAATACTTTCTGCTACTGTATGGATATAATATTCTATACGATTACTGTTATTCTCCTTAAAGATCTGCATCTAAAATCCCAGTCTCTCCTTGTTTCTTAAGCTTCTCCCCTGTTTCATCATCATCATCCCTTTCCATTTTTGAATTATAGTTTTCTGGTTATGCTATGTATAGGAGCTCTGAAAAACACCTTCAAATTGGGTAATCCCAATCTGCCATGTTCTGCTCGAAGAATCAGCTTATCCTATTTGACTCTTTGCCTTCTTCCCTTCCCACATAAAGATCTTCAGCTCTTTATTAATTGCTATCCATAACTTTTCCTCGGGTTGATAAAAATATGCCTGACCTGTGTATAAGACTAAAGGGACTTAAAACATTTTAGCCGCTTGTATCTTACTATCCATATCCATATAACAAAGCTTCCCTTTTCTCAGTTTTTGTTATCATCTTTTGTCTAGTCTCTTGCCATATATCCTTAGCTGCCACACTAGAATCATTTTTAATCCATACTCCGAAATACTTCATTTTAACATGTTCCCATAAATATGGATATTCCTGAACCAATTCATGTGCGGGTACATAATTTACTGCTGTTGCCTTTGTTTTAGCTTCATTAATTTTGCATCCCAAAAAGATCTGAAACTTTCTCAAAATGTTCCACAACACTGTAATGTCTCTTTTTGGTTTTGTCAGGTATAAAATAATATCATCTGCAAATAAAGCCAGCTTTTCTTGACTACAATACCAATTATATGCTTGAATTTCTGAGTCCCTTATTTTCTTGGTCAATGGTTCTAAATATGTTGCAAATAATAAAGGGGAAAGAGGACACCCCTGCCTTATTCTTCTGCTCAAGCAGAAATGATCAGAGAGGACCCCCCCCTCTTTAATTTTCACCTCTGATCCTTCATATTTCTTCCCAATCAACCTTATATTTTTTCAGGAAATTCAAATGCTTCCATTGCCCTGTTCATAAAATCCCAGCTTACTCTGTCAAATGCTTTCTCAGCATCAAGACCCACCAGCAATAGGTTCATAGGTTCATAGGTTGATACTAGGCTATCTGCCCTAGGGCATTTATAAGCCTAGCCAGAGTGTGTTTGGCTTTCGCCACCCTTTTAGATTAGTTGACTGTGCCTCTGTATAGTAGGTCACAGAAGGTAGCCCTTTTAAGGTTAGTTTACTGTACCTCTGTCAAGCAGGGACACAGAAGAGATCCCAGGGGTAAACTTATGATCTCCCATCCACTCGTCAAGATTTCTCTTGGAGGGTCAGTGAGGGGCTCTGCCTAACATGGATTGAGATTTTGTTCCACAGTGAGGGGAGCCTCTGGGATATGAATCTGTCCCTACAGCATGTCCTATTTATTTCTGTGCTGAGGTTCAAGTCCCTGGAGTGTGTAACTCTAAGGGATTTGGATTTCCAGAGGTGAAGCATATCCTTTAATTCTGGGTTGGACATGGCTTTATACGTCAGATACAGATCGCCTCTGAGTAGGCGGTACGCAACTGAGTAGAGCTGGAGTTTCTTTAGCCGAACTGCATATGGTATCTGTTTGAGCCCCTTGATCCACTTGGTGAGATACTTTTGGGGTCTTTCCAGTTGCTGCAGGTGTCGGGTAAGGTACATCCCAAACGGGGCATTGTACTCAGTTATGGGCCTGATGAGTAGAGGGCACAATGACCTCTCTTGATCTAGATGTGAACCCTTTCATGATAACGTGGGCTATATAAAAGGTCTTTCTAACCACTTTGGCAACGTGATTGCCAAAGGAGAGATTGCTATCTACTTGGGTCCCCAAGTCCCTAATTACTTCTTCCGTGCCAATGGATTACCACCTATGTGGTAATTTGTGGGCACTTTGTTTTTCCCAAAGGGGATGACTATGCACTTTTTGGCATTTAGCTTTAGGCCATGGCTCTGGCACCAGTTATCCGTCTCTGTGAGACCCTTTTGGAGGATGCTTGTGTCAGCGGGAGAGTCGATTACGGCACCCAGTTTGCAGTCATCTGTGAACTTGGTCAGCCATAGTCCACCCGAGTTAGCCTGTACCTCGGAGAAATATATACCGAACAAGAGAGGTCCCAGGACTGAGCCTTGTGGGACACCACTTGTAACTGGTTTAGAGTCTGACATAAGCTGCAGCACCCAAAACTCCCAGAAGGTGTCACCCAAGCAACGAGCTAATCTACCCCCTCACCATGGATTAGAAAGCTGTATGCCACTCACTCCCAGCTTCCTGCCCCCTTTCCTCCAGCTTCCATGTCTACTAATCAAACATGGGTCATCTGGGTCACATCTATGGCTTTATCCCTCTGAGCCAAGGAAGGGAAGACTAACCACCTGTTTTTGACTGAATAACTGTGCTTATATCATGCATGGATTCTTGAAAGGGTTATTAGGCAACCTACTGGATTGTAGCGATCATATCTGTAAACATCATAGCCCAAAAACCAATAGCTCATCCACATTAAAAACATTGGTGACTGTATCACTAGGAAGCAACCCCACATACCAGAACCTCCCAATATTGAGCGACTGCACAAATTGTCAAAATCAGAACAGCAATACAATACCTAAGTAAGCATTTTTTTCAGGCAGCAAACTCCCCTGTACCCCAAGTGGATGGGTGTGCCCCTTGCAGCTCCTGTTATGCATTCACTAGGTGTGAGACTGCAAACTGAAGAAAGTGAAATATTTGGTACTATCTAATAACGGTTTCCTCATTTCTCTGCATGATCTCCATTCGTTCCCCTACAATGTACAGTGTTGTATTCCACACTGACTGGGATGTGTAATCCCCTACAATGTACAGTGATATACTCCACACTGACTGGGATGTGTAATCCCCTACAATGTACAGTGATATACTCCACACTGACTGGGATGTGTAATCCCCTACAATGTACAGTGATATACTCCACACTGACTGGGATGTGTAATCCCCTACAATGTACAGTGGTGTATTCCACACTGACTGGGATGTGTAATCCCCTACAATGTACAGTGGTGTATTCCACACACTGACTGGGATGTGTAATCCCCTACAATGTACAGTGATATACTCCACACTGACTGGGATGTGTAATCCCCTACAATGTACAGTGGTGTATTCCACACTGACTGGGATGTGTAATCCCCTACAATGTACAGTGGTGTATTCCACACTGACTGGGATGTGTAATCCCCTACAATGTACAGTGGTGTATTCCACACTGACTGGGATGTGTAATCCCCTACAATTTACAGTGATATACTCCACACTGACTGGGATGTGTAATCCCCTACAATGTACAGTGGTGTATTCCACACTGACTGGGATGTGTAATCCCCTACAATGTACAGTGGTGTATTCCACACTGACTGGGATGTGTAATCCCCTACAATGTACAGTGATATACTCCACACTGACTGGGATGTTTGATCACCAGCAGTACTTAACTGGGGCATTTATGAGTAGGAGCCAATCAAAGTGTCATATTCACATTATATGAAATATGATACATTAAATATTCAAGTAAAGAAGTCAAGTTTGTTTTATATCCAAACCAAACTTGAGTTCTTTACTTGACTATCTAATGCATCATGTCCAAAGCACAAATCATCTGCTCCTGACTGGCAATTCAGTGAACCATAACCAAACCAATAAATAAATAGATGATCAGCTGTGCCCAAACCATGCACTGGTCCTTCACTCATTCTTCATTAGAATAGTCAACGAACTGTGACAAACCATTCACCAACTGACCAAATAGCCAGTGAGCTGTGACAAACTATGCATCAACTCCTGACTGAATAGTCAATGAACTGTGACAAACCATGCATCAGCTGACTGAATAGCCAATGAAGTGTGACAAAACCATACATCAGCTGACTGAATAGTCAGTGAACTGTGACAAACCATGTATTAACTGAATAGTCAATGAAATGTGACAAATCAAGCACTGGCTCCTTTTTTTCCAAACACCTTTATTGAATTATCACTTGTGACATAGGTAAATTTACATTTATATAAAAGTAATCACACTATAATTAACATAAACATTATACTTCACATATATTGTTATATATCATATATCTTAAGCAACATTACATAAATTATTCAGTTCCTGCCTTTTTTAAACAAGAAACATTTTTATTAAACCATTGCTTACTACATAGGCAATCATACATTTATATAAATGAAAACAAATCACACCATCACAACTCTAGTTGCAAGCATTTTACATCACAAACCATACTGACACACTCCCAGTTGCAAACATTATACATCACTTATAATCTACCCAATCTTTTTCAGTCCAACATTACATAGCTCATTTAAGTCCTGCCACGTTTTAAACCTCATTCCTCCCTTGTGTGCATTGTTCCCAAAGTTCCCATTTTTTCCTGTGTAGTTTGCTCCTACCCTTTTCTAAAGATCTCATTTCCAGTTGTTTTACCTCTGTTAATATATTCACTGCTTCTAGTATAGTTGGTTTAGATTTTGATTTCCATTTTCTAGTAATTGCTTTTTTGGCAGCCACCATTATTAGACACGGCAAGGCCTTACCATGTGTAGGCAATTCCAATTCTGTATCATAGCTCAGAAAAATCATCTCCCTCATCAGATCAATCTGCCCAACCAGCATTTTTGACAGTGCACCTCACAAGGAATTCTTAAAGTCTGACAACTTATTGCACTCCCAGAAAATACATTCCCAATTACCTCTTTCTTCCCTGTCACACCTCCAACATTTGCTGTCTGCCTGAGGAAAAATTCTCTGTAGTCTACTTGGGGGTATAGAGATATCTATGTAAACATTTCCAGGCAGAAATCCTAAATCTTCTTGATTTTGTTGTATATTTGGGAGACATACATATATCCCCCATTGTTTCTTTGTGAATTGCTTATCCAATCTCTCTTTCCAATCCTTTCTAACTTCCTCTGATTCTTATAGTTATCATGCTATATTCTATATGCTCTACTAATGTTTCCTTTTTTAATGTCAGCCTCTGTTCTAAATTATATTAAAAACTCTGTCAGTGCTGGTCTTTCATTGAGGAACCCCCTACTTCTTTCTCTTTGCCTATACTCTAATATCAATCTGTGATAGGGACAGCAATCTTTAACCTGCAGTCCAAATACATTTTTGGTGTCTTTCCATTCTATCATCTTTTCCTCTCTAGTTATTTGCACCCAATACTTTGATTCCTTTGCAGTTTTCTCCAATAAATTCCAGCCCCCTCTTGCCTATTTTTCTAATTGCGGTCATCCATATCGGCAGAATCTCCTTTCTCCAATCCCATGTTGGCTTACTTCTTAGAATACTTTCTGCTACTGTATGGATATAATATTCTATATGATTACTGTTATTCTCCTTAAAGATCTGCATCTAAAATCCCAGTCTCTCCTTGTTTCTTAAGCTTCTCCCCTGTTTCATCATCATCCCTTTCCATTTTGAATTATAGTTTTCTGGTTATGGTATGTATAGGAGCTCTGAAAAACACCTTCAAATTGGGTAATCCCGATCTGCCATGTTCTGCTCGAAGAATCAGCTTATCCTATTTGACTCTTTGCCTTCTTCCCTTCCCACATAAAGATCTTCAGCTTTTTATTAATTGCTATCCATAACTTTTCCTCGGGTTGATAAAAATATGCCTGACCTGTGTATAAGACTAAAGGGACTTAAAACATTTTAGCAGCTTGTATCTTACTATCCATATCCATATAACAAAGCTTCCATTTTCTCAGTTTTTGTATTATCTTTTGTCTAGTTTCTTGCCATATATCCTTAGCTGCCACACTAGAATCATTTTTAATCCATACTCCGAAATACTTCATTTTAACATGTTCCTATAAATATGGATATTCCTGAACCAATTCATGTGCGGGTACATAATTTACTGCTGTTGCCTTTGTTTTATCTTCATTAATTTTGCATCCCAAAAAGATCTGAAACTTTCTCAAAATGTTCCACAACACTGTAATGTCTCTTTTTGGTTTTGTCAGGTATAAAATAATATCATCTGCAAATAAAGCCAGCTTTTCTTGACTACAATACCAATTATATCCTTGAATTTCTGAGTCCCTTATTTTCTTGGTCAATGGTTCTAAATATGTTGCAAATAATAAAGGGGAAAGAGGACACTCCTGCCTTATTCTTCTGCTCAAGCAGAAATCATCAGAGAGCCCCCCCCCTTTAATTTTCACCTCCGATCCTTCATATTTCTTCCCAATCAACCTTATATTTTTTCAGGAAATTCAAATGCTTCCATTGCCCTGTTCATAAAATCCCAGCTTACTCTGTCAAATGCTTTCTCAGCATCAAGACCCACCAGCAATAGGTTCATAGGTTGATACTAGGCTATCTGCCCTAGGGCATTTATAAGCCTAGCCAGAGTGTGTTTGGCTTTCGCCACCCTTTTAGATTAGTTGACTGTGCCTCTATATAGTAGGTCACAGAAGGTAGCCCTTTTAAGGTTAGTTTACTGTACCTCTGTCAAGCAGGGACACAGAAGAGATCCCAGGGGTAAACTTACGATCTCCCATCCACTCGTCATGATTTCTCTTGGATGGTCAGTGAGGGGCTCTGCCTAACATGGATTGAGATTTTGTTCCAGAGTGAGTGGAGCCTCTGGGATATGAATCTGTCCCTACAGCATGTCCTATTTATTTCTGTGCTGAGGTTCAAGTCCCTGGAGCGTGTAGCTCTAAGGGATTTGGATTTCCTGAGGTGAAGCATATCCTTTAATTCTGGGTTGGACATGGCTTTATACGTCAGACACAGATCGCCTCTGAGTAGGCGGTACGCAACTGAGTAGAGCTGGAGTTTCTTTAGCCGAACTGCATAGGGTATCTGTTTGAGCCCCTTGATCCTCTTGGTGAGATACTTTTGGGGTCTTTCCAGTTGCTGCAGGTGTCAGGTAAGGTACATCCCAAACGGGGCATTGTACTCAATTATGGGCCTGATGAGTAATGAGTAGAGGGGCACAATGACCTCTCTTGATCTAGATGTGAACCCTTTCATGATAACGTGGGCTATATAAAAGGTCTTTCTAACCACTTTGGCAACGTGATTGCCAAAGGAGAGATTGCTATCTACTTGGGTCCCCAAGTCCCTAATTACTTCTTCCGTACTTAATGGATTACCACCTATGTGGTAATTTGTGGGCACTTTGTTTTTCCCAAAGGGGATGACTATGCACTTTTTGGCATTTAGCTTTAGGCCATGGCTCTGGCACCAGTTATCCATCTCTGTGAGACCCTTTTGGAGGATGCTTGTGTCAGCGGGAGAGTCGATTACGGCACCCAGTTTGCAGTCATCTGTGAACTTGGTCAGCCATAGTCCACCTGTGTTAGCCTGTACCTCGGAGAAATATATACCGAACAAGAGAGGTCCCAGGACTGAGCCTTGTGGGACACCACTTGTAACTGGTTTAGAGTCTGACATGGCACCTGCTATTCTGACCATGTGGGTTCTATCCCTGAGCCAGTTTACAACCCATCTTGTGACATAGGGGTTGATATTTAAGCTGGTGAACTTATTTATGATGCCCGAGTGGGGTATTGTGTCGAAGGCTTTTGTGAGGTCCAGGTAGGCTGTGTGGACTACCTTCTCTTCATCTATGGCTTTGGTAACTGTTTCAAAGAAGTTGACCAGGTTCAAGAGGCAAGATCTGCCCTTAACGAAGCCGAATTGGGTAGGATCCAGTGTCTGGAGGTTCCCAATGTCTTTGTTTATGATTTCCATGATGATACGCTCCATAGCTTTGCAGACCAGGCTAGTCAGGCTTATAGGGCGATAGTTTCCGGGGTCTGTTGTGGCACCGCCTTTGTGGAATGGGACCACTGTTGCTGTACGCCATTCCTTGGGTACATATCCTGTAGTAAGGCTGAGATTGAACAGTGACTTTATATGAGGTATAATAATGGTATTTTCTTACATTCTGCTTCCCTCTGGATCATCAATGTTCTGTTAATGTTGTTAAATGTTTGCCTCCCCTCCGCAAAACCACGTTGATCCATATCTATCAGTTTTGGCATTACTTTTGCCATTCTTTTAGCCTTATAGACATAAATACTTTATAATCATGATTTAGTATTGAAATGGGCCTGTATGAAGCTGGTTCTGATGGATCTTTACTCCCTTTAGGTATTACAGACATCACCGCTTTCTTCCAGGATGTTGGTGCTTCTCCTCCTCTTAAAATACTGTTAAACAAAACCTTCCAGATAGTTCTCAAGTTTTTCCTTCTAGCTTCTAAACTTTCACAGGAATACCATCTATTCCTGAAGACTTTCCTGTAGATTGGTTATACATCAGAATTTTGATCTCATCTCCTCCTATACTACCCATTAGTAATCAAGCCTCATCTACCTCTAACCTTGGCATATTTAATACTTCCATAAACATTTTCATTTGTATCTTTTCTTGATTTTCATATTTCTATGCTTTATAGAGGCTCTTACAGAATTTCTGAAATATTTGTCTTCTTCTACTTCTTCTTCTCTTTTGGCTGTTCCCATTAGGGGTCGCCACAGCGGATCATCTGTTTCTATTTCTTCCTGTCCTCTACATATTGCTCTGTCACACCAACCACCTGCATGTCCTCTCTCACCACATCCATAAACCTTATCTTAGGCCTTCCTCTTTTCCTCTTACCTGGCAGCTTCCTCCTCAGCATCCTTTTCCCAATATACCCATCATCCCTCCTCAGCACATGTCCAAACCAATGCAATCTCGCCTCTCTGACTGTCTCCAAACCGTTCAACCTGAGATGACCCTCTAATATACTGATTCCTAATCCTGTCCATCCTTGTCACACCCAGTGCAAATCTTAACATCTTTAACTCTGCCACTTCCAGCTCTGATTCCTGCCTTTTTGTCAACTGTCTCCAACCCATACAACATAGCTGGTCTCAATACCCTCTTGTAGACCTTCCCTTTCACTCTTACTGGTACCCGTCTGTCACAAATCACTCCTGACACTCTTCTCCACCCATTCCACCCTGCCTGTACTCTCTTCTTCACCTCTCTTCCACACTCACAATTACTCTGAACTGTTGATCCCAAGTACTTAAACTCATCCACCTTCGCCAACTCTACTCCCTGCATCCTCACCATTCCTCTATCCTCCCTCTCATTTACACACGTATATTCTGTCTTAGTCCGCTGACCTTCATTTCTCTGCTCTCTAGAGCATATCTCCACCTCTCCAGGGTCTCCTTAACCTGGTCCCTACTCTCACTACAGATCACAATGTCATCTGCAAACATCATAGTCCATGGGGCCTCCTATCTGATCTCGTCTGTAAACCATTTGTAATACCTCTATAAGTTCTCTTGTTACCTTCCTTGTTTTAGGCTCCTTAAGTCTGGCCACAACTCTTTCTATTTTCTGTTGCCTGAGTTGTTGTGCTAAAAGTTTTTTGTGCTCTAGTGTTATTATCAAAAAATAGTTGCTTAACAGCAATCTTTGCACATTATCAAGGTAATCCCTTATTTTCTGCTTAGTATTCTGCAGTTGATCCTCTTCTTGTTCTGTGATATTCCGCCTATTCTGCAAATCTTTAACATCTGAAAAATCAAACCACCACAAACTGTAGAAAGACAAAGAATGCAGGACAAAGCACTTCAAAACTCAGGAATCTTCAGCTATTCAGCTCTTTAATGAAAAAACAAAACACAGCGCCACACAGAGGAAATGAAGTAAAGCGCTTTTCGTCTGGTACAATGACCAAACTTCTTCAGACTGAAAACAGCAGGCACAAAAACAGTTAGGTTTATATCCTCACAAGAACACTCCTCCCTCCACCCCTTAATTAAACAATTAACCAATACCACAAAGAAACAATTAATCAAAATGCATAAATTACAACTTAGAAAACTGAAGTAAAATTCATTTGCTGGTACTAAAAGCAACAAAAACATTTATAATCATAAATGGCAACTATAAAATTTAAAATGTAACATAGAAACAGCTACTATTGTAGAACATCATTCTAAATACTTTAAAAAATAATAATAAATCAAACATTAAATATTGATGTTGTTAAATATGCAGCCCCACAATGTTTAATGCACTTAAAATTCAATACTTGTATTATTCAGTCCTTACCTTACTACCTTATAGGGTTGGTACACCTAAATTGTAAGTGCATTAAACATTGTTTATTATCATTGTGCATTAAACCAATATTGTCAACAACAAAAATATCCCTACCATTTTCAAGTAGGCTCTTTAAATTAGAATTTTTCTTATATACAAAATTAGGATGCTCCCCCACACTATTAAACAGATCACAACTGGAAGATAGTCAAGGGTAATTGTGATCTGTTTAATAGTGTGGGGAGCCTACTTGAAAATGTTAGGGATATTTTTATTGTTGACAATATTAGTCCAACGGGTACTAAAGGTATGCACAAATGTTTTACATGTAATATGTGTAGATATATTTCGGAGGGCCCATTCATATATTTATCACATCTCCCATATACTATACCTATTTCCAGTTATTTTTCATGTAAAAGTGTGGGGGTGATATACATCGCTGTCTGCTGTTCCTGTCCTTCGTTTTACATTGGTATGACCACCAGACGTTTAATGACCAGGATTAGAGAGCATATGTATGACATTAAAAACAAGGATTTGAACAATGCATTATATAGACACAGTATTGTGTGTCAGAATTTTAAAAAGTTCCTGTTCTCCATTTTAGAACAGGGACATCTGAATTTAAGATGGGGCAATTTTAAAAACTATATTTAACAGAGAGGAACCATATGGCAAATCAAATTAAAAGCAGATCAGCCTCCTGGTCTGAATGATGCCATCAGCATTAAATGTTTTTTAAAAGATGGCAGAGTGTATGTCAATAAGAATAGGTTTAATGTTGTCTAATGTGTTTTTTAAGCATTGCCCTTTTAAGTGCTTGTATCATATGGAATTGTTAGCAATTGAACTTAATTGTTTTTAATGTGTATATATTGTGCTTTTTCAGTGTGTTTTGTATTTCTGAGGAAGTCTGGTTTGACGAAAGCGGTGATTAAATGTTGTTCTACGCTAAAGTGGTGTGGTTTGTTCAGCCTTGCAGCATTTTCATTACATGTCGAGATTTTGTCTAATCAGGGGAACCCCTCTAACTCACTTTCACCATACTTTGTCACTGACTTACTACATACAGTATACTATCAGGGGAACCCCTCTAACTCACTTTCACCATACTTTGTCACTGACTTACTACATATAGTATACTATTATGCTGAGTTAACATTTTATTTAAATTAGTTGTATCTGTTAGACAGATACTGTTCCAAAGTGCTGATGTCAAACAAATGACAATCACAAAATATGCTAAGTTCATACACCTTCTCTAAATTGTATTTTTGGTGGTGTACCTCTGCTAGTTAATGCATGCCTGAGTTTCCTTCAGACTTTTTCATTTTTTTTATTTCACCACCATACCTTTATTAACCTATTAACAGCTGGAATTTTTTATTTATTTGTTTTGTTTAACTAAGCTGTCAACTTTTGGCACCGAGTGCCATTACCTTTGTTTTTTTTTTTTTATTTCTCAGAGCTGTAACATGAAATATAAATATAATGATGGTTCTGTTCTTCCCACCTTCTTGTACAACATGGTCTGCAAACAATTCAGAGCCTTTTATGTTTTTACATTTATCCAACAATAAATTCTGAGATCAAACAGCCAATTCTCCTTTCACATACTTAAATAAAATCAGCTAAAAGAACTTGTTTATCCATTCATAAACCAATTTTTCCCATTTTTGCCCATGAGGTCAGAGTATCATATCAACACTGACAATAATCTAGAGCCAATGTTCATACGACTGGGTGCTGCTAGCCCTGCACTGTCTAATTTCATTGCAACGATAGCAGACTGGGACCTTTTAGCTCTGGTGGGTCCACCTCTTTCTTCACAGAGGCCTTCAGATATTTTTCGTGTTTCACTGTTGCAGTCATTACATTTGGGTTATCTGCTTGCAGGTAGCCCTCAGTCGGCCTGATTAACAAAGTCTTGGGTCCTACGTCAGTTGCTGTCCCTTCTTCCATGACGTCAGGTCATCAGGGGTATAAAACATGCAACCGACGCCATTACATCAGTCTTTCTTGCCGTGTGGTGCCCGAAGCAGAAGCACTTCGCAAGTGCCGGTTGGCCGACTCCTGAAATTTTCGTTTTTGAGTTTCAGAACCGAAGTCTTCAACTAAAGCTAAGTACCCTGTTGAGGAAACTTTTTCTTGCTCCTT
The DNA here is from genome assembly GCF_019279795.1 of Protopterus annectens. Classification (NCBI taxonomy): domain Eukaryota; kingdom Metazoa; phylum Chordata; order Ceratodontiformes; family Protopteridae; genus Protopterus; species Protopterus annectens. The sequence goes on from NC_056744.1 coordinate 1,800,324,172, forward strand.
ACCGATGTCAGTAAAAGTTAATAATTACATTACTTGTGAAAAGCAAATACCTCATAAAGATTTTCATTCGTACTGTATTCCTTGCCTAGGACCTGAACACGGCGTACCTTGCTGTCGGTTTTGTGCTTTATTTAATCAGTGCACTATCCATCATCTGTATATTTTCGCCTCTAATATTTCGGTTCTAGGTTTAATTATCCAGAAATGTCATCAGTTAGCCATCTGACTGCCGGGACTCCGAAAAAATGCAAAGATAAAGACAGAGACAGGCTGCCGAGGTCCAAAACTGCCAACGACACTTCTCCTAAGCCATTCGCCAGTTCGCCGGTACTCAGTGAGGTGCTTTTGCAGCCCCTGATACTCACTACTTCTGATTTGCAGGCCTCTACTGAGAGACCCATTCAGAGTCTGGTATGCTGCAAGATGCTTCAACTATGGAACCCGCAGATGTCTCTACCTTGGATGGGTCCGGAGCCGCTGTGCAGGCACCGGCCTCTGAGGGTGTATTCAGGCCTATGGTCTATGCCTAAAAAACAAATGATAAGAATGGCTGAAGATCTAATAACTCTAATCAGGGGTAGCCAAACCCACCCCACCCCCTTCTAAGAGGCCTAGGATTGAAGTTGTTTATGAATCTTCTAACCAGGATTCTGATTTTTCTGATTCTTCTGATCTGGATTTGCCCTTATCTACTTATGAGGATTCTGATGCAGAGGACTCTATTCCCTCTGCTTCCCCTCCAGAGGATTTTTCTTTTGGTGAAACCTTACATACTCTAAGGGAGCATTTCCACTGGGAAAGCCAGGAATTTTCTGATTCAAGAAAGAGGCTCAGGGATTTCTTACTCCTGCCTCAGCAAAGACCTTTAGCTATTCCTTCTGTACTAGACATTGTTGATGATGCTTTTTCGGAATCTAGTTTGGCCCCTGATTCCTTGTCTCCTGTTCCAGAAAACCTAACAGATACTACAGGGTCCCTGAGTCACACAAGTTCCTTTTTAAAAATCCTATTGCCGATCCAGAGACTATTTCTCAGGGGCCCAAGGGCATTAAGCCTTCTACTGCTAAAAATCCTAACCCTTCTGATATAGACTGCAGGGCACTGGATAGATAGGGTAAGAAGGTTTACACTTCTGCAACCTTGGCCATTAGGGCTTTAAACTACTAGTTTCATATGTTAAAGTATCAGCAACATGTTATTGGATTACTTAAAAATTATGTTGATTCCTGATTGTGTGGAAAATAAAGAATTACAGTATTTACTGCATTCTGCTGAAGAGGTTGGAAAACATACTGTGCAATGTGGCTTTGATTCTTTAGAGGCCTCTTGCAGGGCTGCTGTTACTGGGTCTGTGCTCAGAAGGCATGCTTGGCTTAAGGAGCAATCTTTACCTGCTCATGTTAAAGCTAAATTGTTGGATGCTCCCTTAAATCAGGACCGCCTGTTTGGCAACAAGGCTGAGGAAGTTCTTAAAAAGATGGAAGATAAAGCTAAATCTATGCAAGCTGTAAAAGATTTCTTACAAGTTCAGCCTCCTAGATTTAGTAGGCACTGGCCCTCTAAAAATTGGTCCTTTCCAGCCCCTTCCAGGTCTTCTCAAGCCACACCCAGACACAGCAGAAACCCCAAGTTTCAGTCCTAGGGGACACACAGGACTAAGCAGTGGAGGGGCCTCCACTTCCAAATGTGGGAGTAATAAGACTCCCCCTATGGTAAACTGTCTCAATGACTTCCTTTTAAAATTTCCAAGCACTTATCAACTGACTGCCCCTTTGGGGGGAAGGACTGCTCTTCATGCAAAGAATTGGGAACTCATTACCCAGGACAAATGGGTTTTAAATATAGTGTCCCAGAGATACAGATTTCACTTCCACATGTTGCCAACACCAAACTGGTGGCTGGACCTACCCCCGAATCAGTGGGCAGAGGCCCAAAACCAAGTACTTTCTCTCTTAGGCATGGGGGCTATTCAATTGGTACCAGAAGAGGAAAAGGGACAAGGTTTCTACTCAAGACTTTTCCTGGTACCCAGGAAAAGACAATTCATGGTGTCTTATCCTGGACCTGTCTACTCTAAACACCTTTTTGGAGATTCCAAAATTCAAGATGCTGACTCTTCACCAGTTGCTCCTGGTTGGCAACACTGGATTTAAAAGAAGCATACCTGCACATCCCAATCAGGGAATCTTGCAGAAGATACCTACACTTTAAAGCAGGCTACACACACTATCAATTCTCTGCACTGCCCTTTGGCTTATCTACTGCACCCAGGGTATTCACAAAGTGCCTAGCTCCAGTTATTGCATTTTGCAGGCAAAGAAATATTCAAATATACCCATACCTGGATGATGGTCTAATTCAGGCAGAAAGCCAGGACATACTTTTGAATCATCTGGCCTTTGTACAAAGGATTCTAACCTGTCTGGGGTTCACCATAAACAAAAAGAAATCTCACCTGGTACCATGTCATCAAATTATATTCCATGGAGCAATCTTGAATACAACTTCCCAGATGGCTTACTGCACGCCAGCGAAACAAATTAATTTGACAACCTTCAAACAAGTGGCCACAAAAAAACAGCTATCTGCAAGACAAATACTGCAAGCCTTGGGGTTCATGGCCTCCTGCATTCTTCTAATTCCATATGCAAGACTGCATATGAGGAAACTACAGTGGTATCTAAAAAGCCAATGGTGTCAACATTCCCAGGATCTAGAAGCAATGATTCCTATCATACCTTGCCTATGCCTAGAGTTCCTTTGGTGGGCAGAGGCCTGCCACCAAAACAAGGGACTATCTTTCACACCACCCCCTGCTGCTCAAACCCAAACAACAGATGCATCAGACTATGCATGGGGGGCTCACCTGGCAGGGAAGTGCATTCAGGGCAAATGGAACCCAAGTCAAATGAACCTGCATATCAATCAAAAAGAAATGTTAGCTGTACAGAACGCTCTGACAGCCTTCAAGGACCACATTCTTCCAGGACAATTAAAGGTAAATATGGACAACACCACTGTTATGTGGTACATGAACAAGCAGGGGGGTACACATTCTTACCCCCTTTGCAGACTAGCCATGGCATTGTGGAACACAGCCTTGAGCTACCAAGTGCACCTACAAGCTCAATTTCTGCCAGGAAAATTAAATACACTGGCAGACGGACTAAGCAGAAACCTCATGGACCCACACGAGTGGAAACTGGAACCAAGGATTTTCAACATGTTGACAAGCAAATGGGGGAGCCTAGATATAGATCTAGTTGCCTCTTCCCAGAACTACCAATTGGACAAATTTTGCACAAGGACTCCCCACAAACAAGCCTGGAAAATGGATGTTCTATCCTTCAGCTGGAAAAACCTATCAGTCTATGCCTTCCCCCCTCTGCCTCTGCTCTCCAAAGTACTACTAAAAATCAAACAAACCAAGGATGATTTTGATTGCTCCAGACTGGCCACACCAACACTGGTACCCCCTCCTGCGCAGTGTGTCATGGTTACCCCCATGCCACCTGCCTCAGACTCCTTCCCTGTTATCCCAGCAGGAGAACCAAATTCTGCACCCTCAGCTTCTAATACTGAACCTTACAGCCTGGCTAATTACCTAATCTCTCCTTTACCATCCCTCAGTAAACCTGTGATGGATATCATTTTAGAGGCAAGAAGGCCTAGTACTAGAAAATCTTATGCTGAAAAATGGAAAATTTCTGTGCCTAGAATCATTCTCAAGGGATGAGCACAGCAGTGCCCACTTTACCTCAGATATTACAATACTTAACTGAGATGCTTCACAAGGGCCTGTCTTTTTCCCCTCCATTAAAATCCACACCTCAGCCATTTCAGCTCATTATAACACAAAACCTCTCCTGTTCTCTCATCCACTGCTCACGCAGTTCCTCAGAGGGGCCAAAAATTTGAGACCACCCAGGAGAGCCCCAACCCCTGCCTGGGACCTTAACTTTGTTTTGGAGAAACTCACTCTACCTCCTTTCAAGCCAGCTGCTAATGCAGACTTAAAATTTCTTACTTGGAAAACAGCTTTCCTTTTAACAATCACTTCTGCTAGAAGGGTATCTGAATTACAGACCCTTATGGCAGTGGAGCCTTTCATCATCTTTCATGCGGACATGGTGTCACTCAGAACCAGTCCATCCTTCATGCCCAAGGTGGTATCCAGTGTGGCTCTTAATCAGTCCAGTCATTTGCCAACCTTCTTTCCCAATCCACAGAACAAAGAGGAATGGATACTGCATTCCTTAGATGTGCACAGACAACTTGGACAGGAATAAACCTCAAAGGAAATCTGAACAACTGCTGGAGGCATTTGCTGCAGGGGCAGAGGGGAAGGCTATTTCAAAACAAACCATTTCTAAATGGATAGGCCATTGCATTCATTTCTGCTATAAACACCATGGAAAACCTATCCCCCAGGGGATCAGACCTCACTCCACCAGGGCTGCATCTACCTCTACAGCCTTTCTCAGAGGCGTCCCTACTAGGGACATCCTAGAAGCTGCTACCTGGAGTTCTGTACATACTTTCACCAAGCATTATCACTTGCCAATTTTCTCTAAATCCAGAGCTGGCTTTGCCACTGCAGTCTTGCAGGGCCTTCTAGCAGGTCCTAATGCTATTTAAATTCTGCCTCCCAACCATAGCTTTGGGAATCTACCCAAATGTAATGACTGCAACAGTGAAACATGAATAACACAGTACAGTTGTGTACACTTACCATAAATGTAGATGTTCAAGTGTATTCACTGTTGCAGTCCTGGTTACCCTCCCTCCAGCCCCCTAGCTTCTTTTGGTTATACCTCTACCTTCCTTTACTATGCTTAAAAGCTTTTTGGTGTATTTGCTTTTTTGTTGGATGCACTTTTATATTTAATTGCTTCCCATTAGGGGGGCACCTGACATCTGGGGCAAGAAAAACTGATGTAATGGTGTCGACTGCATGTTTTATACCCCTGATGACCTGACGTCATGGAAGAAGGGATAGTAACCGATGCAGGACCCAAGACTTTGTTAATCAGGCTGACTGAGATCTACCTGCAAGCAGATAACCCAAATGTAATGACTGCAACAGTGAATACACTCGAACATTTACATTTATGGTAAGTGTACACAACTGTACGTTTTGTGTGTGAAATTCCTTATCACCTGGCTCCCCTGATTGGGCTTATCTTTTGGTTTCTGACTGTTAACAGCTGTCTCTGGTGTGGGCATCAGTCCCATACATCTGCCTTTCCTTTGGGTTACATGTTGCTTAATTTTTCAGTACCAAAAGAAGTGATGCTTTCCTTTAGATGTTAGTTGCTGATATCTGCCAGGAGTTCTCACCACCTGAGACTGGCACTCATTTGATGATAGTGCCTCTTGGTTGCACACTGGGTAATGTTTAAGTATCAGAGCTCCCCCACATATAGGCCCTCACCTTGATGTACAGGTAGATACTCCCCACCTGTAGCCACCATCCATGTTAGTACTAAGAAGGTAGACAGAAAGCCACCACATAACAGCTTCTGTCTGCCAGCTTCCTGCATCAGGTTCTCAGTGGGCCATGAGCATATAAAGTGGGTATAAAGTGGGACCGACTCAGCACTGAAGACCAGCAATGCTAAAGTAAGACTTAACTTTATCCTAATTCTTTCCTGTCGATTCCCTACGGGCGAGGGTAGTGTGTAAATAACTAGTACATTTAACCAGTATGTAATCATGCATAGTTCTAACTATCCCCATTTCCCATATAGTGCTTTTCCTTCAAAAACAGATGTTTCCATAATATTTTTTGCACCTTGTGGAAAGCATCCAGCTCTCTCAGCAGGTTCATAGATTTTCTTCTGATGCATCATCTGATGTTTATGTGCAGCTAAAGACTCTTATGAAGGAGTGCTTGCCTACATTTTATTCTATGTGTTGCTTGCATTTAATGCAGCAAAGAAGCCAGTAACAGGCAGTGCTAATTAATAAAAGTATGACTTTTGCAGATAGTAAAAAAAAAAAAAATGAAGGGCCACATGGAGGTATGATAACAGCTGCTGCCAAGACAAGATCACGACAGTGTGTGGTACCGAAACAGGCTATAGCTTGTGAATAACATGCTAACCAGCACAGTCTAACTCACTGGCTGCAACTCCTTGCATCCCAACCAGTCCACAAAACACTGCACTTGTAAATCAGCAGTTTCAGCAGAAGAAGGTGACAACAAGCCGAGTAGCCTAAATATCAGTGGGAATGTATCATATTTGCTGGGCTGTTTTAAAAGTCAGCCCAGCAGCTGAGAGTTGTGCACAAAACTCCCCCACCCCATTTTCAAGGCATTCTCAGAATATATTACGGGGGCATGGTTCATGGCATGAAAGCTAGTACAGCATGAGCAATTTGTTAATAAATTAATAACTGCAACAAGCTAAAAAAAAAAAAAAGGCTAAAAAAATCTGTGGCCAAGCTGGAGGAGTTGCAGAGCTGCAGCCCAGTAGTACAGCCGCCAGCTGACCAGCTGTACCCTGGACAATGTAATATAGGACAGAGAAGATATGCAGGCAGAGGAAGGTGTGTATAAAAGGCAGCTGCAACCTGCTGGAACAAAGTAGAGTTTTCAGCCATGCGGTGTCAAGGGGAATATAACGGCACAGTTCAATGTTTGCTGATTGAGTTTTTTTTTTTTGGAGCACTGCACTCACGAGTAAAGTGACGGAGTATAAATTATAAGGAAAATGAGAAGGTTAGAGGAGAATATTACAATCAGGCGTAATGAAGGAAACATGGGGACGGGCATACCAGGAACAAGTAATGGATGCTTCTTGGTGGTTAATGGAATTTAATTCGAAGACTGATATGTCAAGCTTTTGCCATACACATCGTATGCCAAACCAGAAGAGGCATATGTGACTGTTTAAAGATGCTCTCTTAAGTATTAAAAGTGTTTAAATAAATCAAATGAAATAACCACAAGTAAACGAAAACCAACAGAATCCAAGGTGAGGAAACTCAAACCAACTGCAGTGTGTCACAGGAAAACTCACAGAAATAGCGTAGTAATACTTTAATAGCCGCTTTCGTCAAGAGACTTCATCAGAATACAAAATGATAAGAACAGTCTGCTTTAAATAACACTTCATTCAATCAATTAAACAATTAATCGATAAAAATTTAAAATAAAAATTTAAAATACTGATAACATTCAATTAAATAAAGATGTTGTAATATTCTTGTCTATACATAATTTACAATCACTTAAAAAACATTTTATATTAATTGCTTCATTTAAACCTGGATGTTTATCAGATTTTAATCTGATCTGCCACAATGTTTCTCTTTGTTCGACATAGTTCCTAAAGTCACCCCCTCTCAAATCTACTTTACATACTTCAATAATAGTAAATAAAAATTTCTTAAAGTTTTTACAAACCAAGGAATGTTTAAACAGGGCACTAGTTTCATCGTGGGTGTTGATATTATATATATGTTCACGGATACGTGTTTTTAAGCACCTGGTGGTCATTCCTACATAAAAAGCTGGACAAGAACTACAAATACTAATGTAAATGACCCCCTTGGTGCAACAGTTGACATATACTGGCACTTGAAAAGTTTTGTCGATAACTATTAATGGTCCTTGAGAAATGTACCTACACATGTTACAGTTGTAGCAAGGGAACATGCCTTTCGTAGTTGCCCTGTTAGTTTCCTGCTGTGTCTTGTTAGCTTCTAGTGCCTTTTTGATGTTAAAAGTATTCCTAAAGACAAAATTGGGTTTCTTCCCTAAAACTTTTGAAATTTCATAATTTCCCTGTATGATTTTCCAAATTTTTTCTATTAAACTTTTAATAAAAACACCATCGATACTCATGTCCAAGGAGCAAACTAATTTATCTGAGACTAATTTTTTATCTGATTTATGGAATAAAACAGTGGTGTTATCAAATTCATTGTAGTTCAGCAATGCTGGATAGTGTAATGTTCGCTTGCTTAACACTTCTGTAATAATGTCTTCTAACATGTCTATTGTATACCCTCTTCTGATAAACATGTTTTTTATAAATTCAATTTCATTTCGCAAGTCTTGTTCTCTCGATGTCATTCGACATGCCCTTATGAATTGCCCCTTAGGAATATTCCTAATAGTGTGCTTGGGGTGTGCGCTTTGAAAATGAAGATAACTATTGGTAAAGGTGTCTTTACGATATATTTTACTATTAAATCTGCCATCCGTGGAGTCCCACCAAAAAGAAATATCTAAAAAGTTAATGTGTAGCCCTGAACAACCCAAAGTAAATTTTAAAAAACTTACTGATCTATTTATTTCAAAAAGAAAATTATCAACTGTGTTCCTATTACCTTCAATAATAAAAATTAAATCATCAACAAATCTATAATATAACAATATGCGAAAGTTAATTTTTAATGGGCTAAGGAAAACTTCTTCCCACCAAGACATTACTAAGTTCGCGTAAGATGGTGCAGCAGGAGACCCCATCGCTACGCCTCTTTTTTGTCTGTAGTATGTTTGCCCAAACAAAAAATAGTTGTGGTGCAACAAAATGTCTAAAAACCTACAAATGGTAAAAATTTGACCTGTGTTAAATTCATTGTTTTTGCTTAATAAGGTACATATAGCCTCAACTCCTTCTTCATGGGGGATACAAGTATATAAAGAGACTACGTCTACTGTAAACATGGTATGAATCTCAGGGTCAAAAATGTTTTTAACAGCAAATTCATTTAATTTATTTAAAAAATGCCAAGAATCTTTTATAAATGATTCTTGTCTAAAAACTAAAGGACCTAGTGTGGCATCTACTACAAGCGAAATTCCTTCTGTAACAGAGTGAGGAGAAGACACTATTGGCCTAAATGGTGGATCTGTAAAACGTTTGTGTGTTTTCGGAATCCCGAAAAGAACACCTATCCTAGGTTTGTCTATAACACAGAATTCGTAAACGTCCAAGTCAATTTCATTGGACATTAAAGCTTCGTATAAAAAGGAATGTATTAATCTTTGCTTTTTCTTTATTTCATATAATGGAATAGTTTCATACTCATCTTGGTTTTCCAATAACTGTAACATTTTCCTAGTATATGAGTCCTGTGTCATGATGACTATATTGCCTCCTTTATCACTCCTCATAAATCTTAAAATATTGTTTTTCTTACGTAATTCATTAAAAGCCTTTCTTTCATTTAAATTGAGATTGTGTTCATGTCTATTGTTTTTTCTTAGAACACCATCAAGTTCCTGTAAACAGGCTTCTTCAAACACCTTAATTGTGTGCACTAACGGTGGATTATAAGTAGAAGGCTTTTTCAATGCTTTATTTACTTCAGGAATGTCGTATAATATGTATGAAAGGTTTAATTTCCTAACAAATTTTTTAATATCCACGACGGTTTTACCAAAATCTGCCCTAGTAGTAGGGACAAAATTAAAACCCCGCCTAAGTACATTTAATTCATCATTGTCAAAGTCAACATCTGTTAGATTAATAATGTCAAAATTGTCCAGTTGTCGAATTAAATCTCGTCTCCCGACGAGTTGGAACCCAGAAAAGTCCGGCTCCTTGTAAGCATTGTTTTCTTGACCGGTGGTACCCTCTTGCCTAAAAAAGTATTGGAGGAGTCCAGCAACACACTACTGACGGTTTTTTGGCTTGCATCGCCAGTCTTTGCCTTACTGGTGTCGTCGTCAGTAATGTTATTGCCTGTAACGTTAGTTTCAGACCGTTCAATATTGTCAGTCTGATCTACATTACTACAAGCACCACGTGTAATGTCAAGATTCTGTGTTGGAAATTTCTTTCTGTCATTGAAGTTAAAGTCAACATTGTTTTCCCTACTATTCACAACTGAGCTGTAATTCCGTTTGTTAACAGAATGAAATGGTGGTGCTTTAGAGATATATTCCTTGTTACCCGGTACAAAAAAATTGTAAGCTGAATTAGTTTTGTAAGCGGAAATGTCCCGCTCCAATTTAGTGTGTTTTCTGTTTGTGATTTCTGTAGAATGTCTTTCAACTTCTTCGAACAGTTTGTTAAAATAATCTAACTGTTTTTTATCGTTACCAGCTGCTTTAACTTGGCTTTCTAGTTGGCAAATCTCGTCTCTTAAAAAAGACATTTTTGCAGAGTTGTTATCAATTAGTAATTTCAAAAAAGACATACCTGCTTCATTAAAAAAAGAAACTAAAGTACCAAACATGGAATCACCAATTTGAACGCCGTTTGGGCATTTAAAAAATCTGAGCAGTTTTGGCATAATCCGCAGCTCTATGCAACGTTCAAAATAACAGTTCTCAATAGTTAAAGACCGGTACCTTTTTAACAGTTTGGTTAACAGTTCACGTTTCTTGTTGATTTCCTCGTCATAAAACGAGTGTAGAAATGTGGAATGTTCACTGAAAGGGTTGCTGTAAGTATCCAATAAAGGTTTTACACCAGAGTTACCGGTCCGGTGATGGCGTAAAGTTTCGTTGTCACCTGCTTTTGTTTGGTTCTTTAAATAACCGTTCTCTTCCACTTCAATAACGGTGTCCATCTCTTTAAAGGACCCACTCGGACTGGAGGCATTCGCCGCTGATGGTAATGAAGTAGTAGTCCTAGCTACTAGAAATTTTAGTGAGTTTTGAATGTCAATTAAAGTGGAAACTAGCAGGTTGTTGATGTTACTACTAGAATCACTTCCCGGAGTGGGATGTATGCTTAAATTCAATAACTGCTCGTCGATTTCCTCAGCCATAGCGTGGTGAACAAAACAAGCCAAACGAAATAACCACAAGTAAACGAAAACCAACAGAATCCAAGGTGAGGAAACTCAAACCAACTGCAGTGTGTCACAGGAAAACTCACAGAAATAGCGTAGTAATACTTTAATAGCCGCTTTCGTCAAGAGACTTCATCAGAATACAAAATGATAAGAACAGTCTGCTTTAAATGACACTTCATTCAATCAATTAAACAATTAATCAATAAAAATTTAAAATACTGATAACATTCAATTAAATAAAGATGTTGTAATATTCTTGTCTGTACATAATTTACGATCACTTAAAAAACATTTTATATTAATTGCTTCATTTAAACCTGGATGTTTATCAGATTTTAATCTGATCTGCCACAATGTTTCTCTTTGTTCGACATAGTTCCTAAAGTCACCCCCTCTCAAATCTACTTTACATACTTCAATAATAGTAAATAAAAATTTCTTAAAGTTTTTACAAACCAAGGAATGTTTAAACAGGGCACTAGTTTCATCGTGGGTGTTGATATTATATATATGTTCACGGATACGTGTTTTTAAGCACAGGAAAACTCACAGAAATAGCATAGTAATACTTTAATAGCCACTTTCGTCAAGAGACTTCATCCGAATACAACATGAGAAGAACAGTCTGCTTTAAATAACACTTCATTCAATCAATTAAACAATTAATCAATAAAAATTTAAAATAAAAATTTAAAATACTGATAACATTCAACAACAGTTGACATATTCTGGCACTTGAAAAGTTTTTTGTCTTTAGGAATACTTTTAACATCAAAAAGGCACTAGAAGATAACAAGACACAGCAGGAAACTAACAGGGCAACTACGAAAGGCATGTTCCCTTGCTACAACTGTAACATGTGTAGGTACATTTCTCAAGGACCATTAATAGTTATCGACAAAACTTTTCAAGTGCCAGAATATGTCAACTGTTGCACCAAGGGGGTCATTTACATTAGTATTTGTAGTTCTTGTCCAGCTTTTTATGTAGGAATGACCACCAGGTGCTTAAAAACACGTATCCGTGAACATATATATAATATCAACACCCACAATGAAACTAGTGCCCTGTTTAAACATTCCTTGGTTTGTAAAAACTTTAAGAAATTTTTATTTACTATTATTGAAGTATGTAAAGTAGATTTGAGAGGGGGTGACTTTAGGAACTATGTCGAACAAAGAGAAACATTGTGGCAGATCAGATTAAAATCTGATAAACATCCAGGTTTAAATGAAGCAATTAATATAAAATGTTTTTTAAGTGATCGTAAATTATGTATAGACAAGAATATTACAACATCTTTATTTAATTGAATGTTATCAGTATTTTTTATTTTTATTTTAAATTTTTATTGATTAATTGTTTAATTGATTGAATGAAGTGTTATTTAAAGCAGACTGTTCTTATCATTTTGTATTCTGATGAAGTCTCTTGACGAAAGCGGCTATTAAAGTATTACTACGCTATTTCTGTGAGTTTTCCTGTGACACACTGCAGTTGGTTTGTGTTTAAATAAATGCCCAGAAATGTAGATTCATGTAACTAACATGATAAAGAAATAGCGCTATAGTGTAATGATGGATGCTGTTACACCGAAGAGTGTTGAAATGTGAATATGAAACTGCATGTATTGCAAATATTGCAAACACATTGATTTAAATTAATTCAATGAAGATTAAAATAAAAATTGAATTGGATTTCACTTTTCTGCAGATCACAAATGCAAAGCAGCAGTACAAGAAATTAAAAAAATAGCAGAGGCAACACCTGCTCATGGTGTAGTGCGTTGAATTTCAACTATAATTTCCAAGATGCACTTAACACCTTTCTTTTTCTGAAAAAAAAATATTTTCAAGCACAGTTTTAATTTTTGCAGGTCATATTTGTCTTTTATTAATGCTACATATTTCTGTTCTGTTTTACAGTCATTGTTTTACCGTTTATATTTTTTAAATCTCTAGATATAGGAATGGAAATAAAGATTGAATGGCTAAATCACATCCAGGTGAGGTAGCTCTTTATATTTTAATGCAAAATGAAATGGCATCTTTGAATAAATACGTTGTGCACCATGTCCAAAGGATTAATCAGATTGTGACTGAATATAGACTGCACTGTGAGCAAGACACACATCAAGACCTGCTGAATACAGGACACCATGAACAAACTATGCATCATCTCCTGGCTGGATATAGAATGCCCCATGTCCAAATCATGCATCACATCTTGACTGAATATAGAATGCACCACGAAGAAGCCATGAATCATTTCCTGGCTGAATTTAAAATGCACCATGAACAACCTTGCATCTGCTTCTGACTAAATATAATGTACAATGAATGAGCCATGAATCAGCTCCTTACTAAATATAGAATACACCATGAATGAGCCATGCATCAGCTCCTGAATGAATATAGAATACACTGTGCACAATCCATGCATCAGCTGCTGCCTAAATACAGAATACACCACAAATAAGCCATGTATCAGTTCCTGGCCGCATATGGAATGCACCATGAACAATCCATGCACAAGCTCCAGAGTGAATATTGAATGCACCATGAACGAGCCATAAATCAACTCCTAACTGAATACAGAATGTACTATGAATGAAACATGCATCAGTTCTGGTCTGACTATAGAATGCACCATGAATAAGCCATGCATCAGCTCCTGGCTAAATATTGAATGTCCCATAAAAATCCACTCAGTAGCTCCAGACTGAATATTGAATGCACTATGCACGAGACATGCATCAGCTCCTGTTTGAATATAGAATGCACTTTACCTAAAGCATGCATCAGTTACTGACTGAATATAGGATACCACAAGCCCAACTTGTGTGCTAGCTTCTAATTGAATATAGGAGGCACTAATCATATATCTTTAAGACTAATACGCTTGGTACAATGTTGTGTGGGACACAGTTCTTACAGACAATTTGGCTAGAATAAAAACATTGTGGTGTCAGCGAATGGAGAAATAGCTGCAAAAAACTGCAGTTGGCATGTGTGTCCAGAAATAAATCTGCTTCCGAGAGTTTCTGAGAAATATTTGCATCTACCAGGCTACTGATTTTCTGTTTCCAGGTGTTCTATTATTAGCAATATTTAGTATACAAATGAATACGCATCATAGTAGATAATGTTTGTGTTCAAACTAAATTGTTTCAGTAACATAAGTTTCTGTAGCCATGTACCCAACCCTAACTTGAGTGCCAGGTGGAAAGTTCAGAAATTGATCCCTGCACAAAGCATATATAATGCAAGGACACAAAAGTACTTATTTGTAAACTCTGTCTTATAGTTGTCACAGTATTTTATGGTACAGCTTTCAGCTCCTAATGTGTTGCTAACATAAGTGCCATACATTAAGAACTCAGCCAGACCTAGACTATAGTAGGTAGCGGTGTTATGAACTGCTTGCTGTCAAAGTACCTTTTCCAGTGTGTCCTGGAGAACCTGTTCTCCGTGTTCATTCTGTGTCATCTCAAATATTCTGATTCATTTTTTTTTTCTGGAGTCTGTGCTCTCCCTAGCGGTTGAATGGTTTAGTTCCTCTGAGAACTGATAATTTGGGAGTGCCACCGTTTTTTAAAGTGTATTGTTAACCTTCCCATAGGAAAGTAAATAAAACACTTAGAGATGGGTATAACTGCCATATAAAATACCAAATTATACAGTTTGTGATGCAAAAAGTGTATTATTTTTCCATTTAATTTTTACAGATAAGCATTGCCCCTTGAAAACTTTCTTGAAGGTAAAAATCTCATGCCATGATGTCATGAAAAACTAAATCCACAGTGCGTCTCTACCCACAGTATATAAGTGAATGGTACTTCCATGGTAACTGCAACAGCAAGAGAGTTGTATATGCTAGTAAGACAAGGTGTCAGCTATGTCTCACAGGTGGAACACCCGAAACTAGAAATTATCTCATCATGATTTATTAGCGAAACCATAATATTAGTAACCAGATGCCCTTCTAAACAACTATGCTCTTTGAATACCCAGAATGTTTGTTGGTATATGTAAATTGTTCCTAATTCCTTCCATGACATCATTTTGTGAGTACAGTGACAGAGGAAAAACTGAGTAGAGACTGAAATAAAAATGTGAAGAAATGCTATAATATTCACTCATTTTCAAACCACTTGTAGCTTTAACATCAGGAGTATAACCAGAGATGAAATGAATTATAAACCAAAAATACTTGAGAAGTGAGAACCGTATCACTGTTCCTGTTATCAATAAGTTGTACATAAACAGGCTGACCTTACAGGTCACAAGTTCTTATTCCCCTCTTCTGGCAACCTTAAGTTTTCTTAACCTTTCCTTGTAACCTTTGGTAGCAATAAGTATGTACTACTCTCTACTCACTATCCTCAGGTGATCTTAGGAGGTAGAAAAGATATTTCACACTCTCACACGCATGCACGCACACACACATGCACGCACACACGCACACACACCTCTTTCCTCAGGTAACCATAGGTGAGAGAAAAGACGTACCACAGTCACATGTTCTCCTGTCTCGTAACCTTAGATGGCGGATAAGACATGCCAGCCTCTTACTCTCTCTCTCTTGTTCCTCTGGTAACTTCAGGTGGAAGGTAAGGTATAACAGTCTCCATTTCTTGTATTTCATGATTCTCTCACAAGCTTTTACACATCTTTCAGACTCTCTTTCTTCCACTTCCTCCTTTAAATCATCCTTTCTAACAAAGTAACTAATCCTTCATCTTCTTTGCCTCCCTTAGGCATCCTTAGGTAGCAGATAAGGGTTATCAGACTTCTTTATGCCTCTTTACCCTTTTAACTTTCTTTTCATCACCTCAATAACTTTTCTTCTATTTCCTATCCCCAACCTCCTTTGCTGCCCCCCTACTTGTCATATCACGATAGGTTCAGAGGTTCCTAGGTATGTTCTAGGCTAGCTGCCCTTGTCTATAGGTAAGTACTTGGCTAGCTGCCCTTGCTGGCCACTTAAAGCCTGGCCAGTTTCCCTTTTTGTGTTCAAATTAACCTCCCATGAGGTTATAGACTGACCTTACACATCCCATGGTAGATAATTAAATATTACTCCTAATGAGAACAAGTGGATCATACCATAGTAAAGTTGCAGGATCCATGCATGGGATAAAGCATTTAACAGCTGTCTCTGTCCATTAGTAGTACAGGGGCAGTTCTGGCATAAACTTTCTTTTTCCAGTCCATAGATCCAAGTTACTCTTGAATATGGACAGGGATGAAGTTTGTTTTACGTGGATGGGGAGTCTGTTCCACAGTGGCAGTATCCTCTGTGAGGTATAACTGTCTCTACAAACTGTTCTGCTGATGTTGCAGAAGTTTACATCCCTAGACAGAGTATTTTTGATGCCCTTTGACTTGCTGATGTGCAGTAAATACATCAGTAATGGGTTGGCGGATACCTTGTATGCCAGACACAGGTTACCTTTTAGCAGTCTGTAGGACCATCTTCCCTTTTACTGAATACCTTTGTCCTCACTCCCCCATACCCCGCCTCATACCCTTTTCCTGCCAACATAATGCTTTCCACTCACTCCTGCTATTAACCAATACCTCTTTCTCCCACCCTCACTACCTGCCTTACCTCCTGCTTCTTTAAAACACTCCACTCTGCCGTACATCACTTTTCTCACTTGCACTGTTCTTGCCTACACAAATCTTACACTAACACACCCTTTACATCACACACAGATTACAGAGATCCCATAACACTTCTACCTTCATTTTCAGCACCTTTTATTAAATGATCATTCAACACGCAGGCAAACATCTATTTATATAAAAGAAAACAAACCATGTTAACATGTTCCCAATTACATACATTATACATCACATTGACTGTATAACTATCATCAGTCCAACATTACATAAATTATTCAGTTCCTGCTTTCCCTTAAATCTCACTCCTCCTTTGAACATTTTCCTGCATGAATTGTTCCCAAAAGTTTAATTTATTTCTATGTAATTTGCTCCTACCCTTTCTAGTTATGAGGAGAGATTTGGAGGACAGACTGGCCTGTGAAGAAGTCATTTTGTTTTCTTGCAGAGTTAACGGCTGGATCATGAATCTGGGAATAAAGGATGGTGGGATGAAGTGACGATTTGCATGAGTTGGGGGTTGGAAACAGGAGATAAGAGAGAGACGAATGGCGGGACGGGCATGGTAGAAACGCGATGAGTTGTGTGAGAGAGAGGAAGGGCAGGAAGGGCATGGTAGAAACATGATGGGTTGTGTGAGAGAGGAAGGGCAGGAAGGGCATGGTAGAAACATTATGGGTTGTGTGAGAGAGAGGAAGGGCAGGAAGGGCATGGTAGAAACGCGATGAGTTGTGTGAGAGAGAGGAAGGGCAGGAAGGGCATGGTAGAAACAGGATGGGTTGTGTGAGAGAGAGAGGAAGGGCAGGAAGGGCATGGTAGAAACATGATGGGTTGTGTGAGAGAGGAAGGGCAGGAAGGGCATGGTAGAAACATGATGGGTTGTGTGAGAGAGGAAGGGCAGGAAGGGCATGGTAGAAACATGATGGGTTGTGTGAGAGAGAGGAAGGGCAGGAAGGGTATGGTAGAAACAGGATGGGCTGTGTGAGAGAGAGAGGAAGGGCAGGAAGGGCATGGTAGAAACAGGATGGGTTGTGTGAGAGAGAGGAAGGGCAGGAAGGGCATGGTAGAAACGTGATGAGTTGTGTGAGAGAGGAAGGGCAGGAAGGGCATGGTAGAAACGTGATGAGCTGTGTGAGAGAGGAAGGGCAGGAAGGGCATGGTAGAAACGTGATGGGTTGTGTGAGAGAGGAAGGGCAGGAAGGGCATGGTAGAAACATGATGGGTTGTGTGAGAGAGGAAGGGCAGGAAGGGCATGGTAGAAACGTGATGGGTTGTGTGTGAGAGAGGAAGGGCAGGAAGGGCATGGTAGAAACATGATGGGTTGTGTGAGAGAGGAAGGGCAGGAAGGGCATGGTAGAAACATGATGGGTTGTGTGAGAGAGAGACGAATGGCGGGACGGGCATGGTAGAAACGTGATGAGCTGTGTGAGAGAGGAAGGGCAGGAAGGGCATGGTAGAAACATGATGGGTTGTGTGTGAGAGAGAGGAAGGGCAGGAATGGCATGGTAGAAACGCGATGGGTTGTGAGAGAGAGGAAGGGCAGGAAGGGCATGGTAGAAACGTGATGAGTTGTGTGAGAGAGGAAGGGCAGGAAGGGCATGGTAGAAACACGATGGGTTGTGTGAGAGAGAGAGGAAGGGCAGGAAGGGCATGGTAGAAACGTGATGGGTTGTGTGAGAGAGAGGAAGGGCAGGAAGGGCATGGTAGAAACATGATGGGTTGTGTGAGAGAGGAAGGGCAGGAAGGGCATGGTAGAAACATGATGGGTTGTGTGAGAGAGAGACGAATGGCGGGACGGGCATGGTAGAAACGTGATGAGCTGTGTGAGAGAGGAAGGGCAGGAAGGGCATGGTAGAAACATGATGGGTTGTGTGTGAGAGAGAGGAAGGGCAGGAATGGCATGGTAGAAACGCGATGGGTTGTGTGAGAGAGAGGAAGGGCAGGAAGGGCATGGTAGAAACGTGATGAGTTGTGTGAGAGAGGAAGGGCAGGAAGGGCATGGTAGAAACACGATGGGTTGTGTGAGAGAGAGGAAGGGCAGGAAGGGCATGGTAGAAACGTGATGGGTTGTGTGAGAGAGAGGAAGGGCAGGAAGGGCATGGTAGAAACATGATGGGTTGTGTGAGAGAGGAAGGGCAGGAAGGGCATGGTAGAAACATGATGGGTTGTGTGAGAGAGAGACGAATGGCGGGACGGGCATGGTAGAAACGTGATGAGCTGTGTGAGAGAGGAAGGGCAGGAAGGGCATGGTAGAAACATGATGGGTTGTGTGTGAGAGAGAGGAAGGGCAGGAAGGGCATGGTAGAAACGCGATGGGTTGTGTGAGAGACAGGAAGGGCAGGAAGGGCATGGTAGAAACGTGATGAGTTGTGTGAGAGAGGAAGGGCAGGAAGGGCATGGTAGAAACACGATGGGTTGTGTGAGAGAGAGAGGAAGGGCAGGAAGGGCATGGTAGAAACGTGATGGGTTGTGTGAGAGAGAGGAAGGGCAGGAAGGGCATGGTAGAAACGTGATGAGTTGTGTGAGAGAGCAAGGGCAGGAAGGGCATGGTAGAAACAGGATGGGTTGTGTGAGAGAGGAAGGGCAGGAAGGGCATGGTAGAAACAGGATGGGTTGCTGTGGAAAAAAGAAGTGTTGGTGGTATTACAGTTTGGGGTATGGAGAGACTGTTGGAAGTACAGCTGTGTGTAACAGTTTGGTGACAAAATTAACTATTCAGTAATATATAATTACAATAATTTATTTTAGGGTGAAAGATGTACTGGAGAGTCAGAGGAGCAGAGGTTTGAATATTAAAAATGTAATTTTGTTGTATTGAGGAGTTAAAAGAATGGTTTGAGTACTAGGAAGGTAATAGTACTTGTATTAAACAGGTTATGAGAGAGTTTTGTGAGAAGCTTGTATTATGGGATATCTGGGCTGCAGCAGTCTTGAAGGGGTGTATGTCTGTATACAAGGAGAGCGCTCTGGGCAGTATATATATATATATATATATATATATATATATATATATATATATATATAAAACTACTGTAATATATAATTTACTGCAACTGCAGGGGTATAGTGATTAATTCCATTTTGTACTCACACCTATCCCTTAAAAATGGACACATCTTTCAAAATGCTGCCCCCCAGCTTGTAATAAATGTACGTAACATTTTCAGCTGTTCCCCCCTAAATCCATTACAAATATTGTTTTTAGACTAGCAATAGTGTACGTGTTGTTAAAGTCCTTCATTTAGACAGTTGTAGACATAATATGACCTGAAAAAAAGCATGTTGATATGATGCTCAGAAGAAATGTACTCAGTAGAGGACAAAGAGGATGCCTGGCTACACCCTTGGGCAATGATAGGCACATATAAACACTAATGGTATACAAATGGCTGCACTACTTAGTGTCAGCCATGAAATGGTGTAAATTCTGTGGTTTATGGTGGGACCTGACAAAGACGGCGCACAGTTCATGGAGCACTTGTAGTGGGCGGGGGACCACAAAACCACCTTAATGCTGTTGTTTTCGGGAATCCTAAAACTGGGTATTCTTCAAATATATTAGCAAACCATTGATAAACAAGCATTTGTTTAGAAAATAAGGTGAAGTACAAAAATACATTACCAAAAACATAATAATATGGACTTCTTTCATCTTAGTTAAAAAGTATTTCAGCAGCACATTAATTTCATACTCCACCTGCAGCTATAATTCTTTTTCAACTTTAGCAGGATACTAATAAAACTAATCACCAGCCATAATACAAATCTATACAAGTAATATAAAATAATACAATACATACCATGTAATACATATCTGTCTGCCTTCCTCCGCATGTTCTGCTTTGCACCTATAACACTTGGCACACTAGTCCACTGGTCTGCACAAAACAGTTAGCGGGATTCACGATGGCTTGCATGGAGTCTAAGAGTAGTGCAAGACTCCATGCAGCCATCGCGATCCAGGAACAGCCTGTATATGCGTGTAAGAGAGCACCTAAAACGACTCTTACACGGACAGGGTGTGGATATGCTAATCACCTCACTTGCAGCCGAAAGGCATGCAAATGAGGTAATTTTGCGATCCAGGAAGCAGAAACCTGCCCATGTAAGAGCCGTGTTATCTGCAGAAATGTACTCAGTTGATAACGGAGTACCATTCTGCAAATAACACAATGGAGCCTTGTCAGCTCCAAATAAAGGTTGCAAATATCCCAAGCAGCATGCCAATGGCCAAATATGTGGCCACTGGCAACGTACCCCGATGCAAAAATAAAATAAAATTGTTTTTTTTTTTGGCGATCACCAATGTTTAAACATAGCGCAGCACCGTGCAAATGGGCTGCGCTATAAAAAACAGAAAAATAAAAATATTAAACCCACAAATGTGGGTTTTATGCAAAGCATGAATTTACAATGTAAGGGAATAGCAGGCTGAAAACAACATGGCCACCAAGTAGGGGTTGCTAAGGGGGGAAGCTGAGTGTAAGACATGTAACTAAGCACTAGTAGGCAATCCCATGTAAATGAGTGGTAGGATAGTGAATCGTACTGTCACACAGGAAATGAGCACATCCCATGCAGTGTAGGAGTAGGATAAAGGGGAGTAACAGAGTAGGAGATAGGTGACATCACAGGGGGGAATGTATGAAAGAAATGTAGCTCATTGGAGCACAGTGGCATGTGAAAGATGTCAGTCACACATCATGGAAAGAGGAGTGTCAACAAGTAGGCATGGGAAAGCCAAGAAATGGAAGGTGTACACTATGGATAACACCAAAGTTTCTTGCAGGGCGTGCAAGCGTGAGTGTGCGCGTTTAAGGCAGAATACGCATGTAGGAGCCTGTTTAAACACCTGTAAGCCTGTTTGCATTGGTGTGCGTGTGTTTTAACCCAAATAAGCAGATTCTAGTCCATCTAAGCATGTGTGCGCGTGTGTTAGCCGCTGTGAGCGTGTTTTTGCTGGTATGCGCGTCACTCCCCCCTGAGGAAACAGAAGGGAAAAAGGAAGCATGAGAAATAGTAGGAAGCTAGCAGGGATTACTGGCAGAGCTAGCAGGTGAAAACAATCAGAAGCAGGCAATTACACAGGCAGAACAGTAGCCCAGCCCAGCACTTAAAACTCTGCAAACAACAGTGCAGAATGTTTCTCTCAAGAGACACTGCAACAGAGGAGTAAGCTATTAGAAGTGAAAACTGAAAAAGCTTCACTCAGACCAAAAATGCTAGGGGCTGTTATAAGGAGACATATGCAACTTGCTGAGGGTGGTGACTATGCAAATGCTGCCGGACAACCCACAGTGAGGAGACGGAGAAGAGTGTACAGGCCCAGGGTCACCTACCAGGGGTTATATGAGCTGGAGATAGTGGAGCGCTATAGAGCGGACAGAGACCTCCTACAGCAAATTGTTGAGCTGTGCAGGCCACGCCTCACACACAGAACCAACAGAGGGGAACCCATCCCAGTGGAAACCAAGGTATGTGTAGGCCTAAGAATACTAGCAACAGGTACCTTCCAGAGACCAACTGGTGATATGATGGGGATATCACAGGCATCAGCATCCAGGGCACTGCACCAGTTCCTGGATGCCATGTCAGCACATGTCGGTGATCATGTATATTTCCCCAATTCCCGTGAGGTATTGGCCAGCAATATGCGTCTCTTCCAGCAAATAGCAGAATACCCTGAGGTAGTGGGTGCAATAGACTGCACACATATATGCATCAAAGCACCAGCTGGTGAGCAGGGTAGGGCCTACATTAACCACAAGGGCTTCCCCTCCATCAACTGCCAGGTTGTGTGTGATGCCCAGGGCATAATAATGAATGTGTGTGCTGGCTGCCCTGGAAGCTACCATGATTCCCATATCTGGCATTTGACGCAGCTGTACCAGACATTTGCCAATAGGGACATCCCACATGGTCACTTAGTGGGGGATGCTGGCTATGCACTGGAGCCGTGGTTGATGACACCCATCAGAAATGCACACACACCTGAACAAGAACGCCATAATGAGGCACACGCACAAACACGAAATGTAATTCAGTGTGTGTTTTGGGCTGCTCAAGTCACAGTTCCGGTGCCTGGACACATCTGGTGGAGCCTTGCAGTACTCACCAACTACATGTACCCAAATTGTCATGGTATGTGCTATGCTACATAATATGATTCTGCGAAAACAGCTGCAGCAGGACCAGCATAGGGCTGGGCCAAACAGCCCCCCACCATTGCCAAGCCAATCACAGGCAGAGCATGACTCAGAGGAGGAACAACCTGAGCCTGCCCCAGTAAGCAGAAGGAGGCGTGCCCAGTATGCCTTGGCCTTGGCAAAGCGGCAACGCATAGCACATACACTGGCTCAGTAGGAACCCTGGAAATGATACCTCTCTCTGGCTCACACATATAGTAAAAGGGATGCCTAAGTTGACACAACCTGCTTTCAAACATGTACAGGGAGTGTAGTATGTGCATCCAACATAGACAGCCCTGCAGCACCACCTGAGGCATGATTGCCATGTGCTAAGCAATGTAACACCATATAGTATATGCAAACTTGATGACCCTGACTAACATCCTACCCTCACCAAGCATGATGCCACAATATGAAGATGAGATGATCAATTACAATAATTGGCTTAAGTATTGCTGTTAGTCAAAGGGGATCCAATGCGTGCCAGCCTGGGATGACATGCTGAGCAAGACACAATGCTCCACCTGCTAGGGATGGCATGCACCTATCACTCCTGGCCTTTTGGATACTGGCAAAGGCTGTTGTCACCCCCACCGTGCCTTGAATAGGTAAGGCTCAAAACACAAACCCACCTCCATAGGTATCACAAGGGATAAGAACCTAGATGTAATGCTACCCAATGCCAGAAGTCTAAACTGCAAGATGCATGCAGTCTAAACTCTCCTCAGCATGAAGAATGTTGATATCTGTTCTGTAACAGAAACCTGGGTCAAGGCTCACAAGAGCACCCTAACACTACCAGGTTACACCTCATACCGTGCTTTACAGCCCCAAAACATGGAACAAACTACAAAAGGAGGGTGACTAGCAATAATTGTCAAGGATAACCACACCCCCATGTTGGTGCCACAACAAGAAGCAGCATGGACTATCCACGGGCAAGTAACAGTGGCTAAAACTGCCTCCCAGTTTGTAGCCTGCTACAGACTACCCTCTTAACGCCAGGAACTGCACTTGGCCTACGTCGGAACACATGAAAATATCAAGCTCTCCAAACAACATTATATTGGGTGACTGAAAATACTCAAACATAGACTGGGAGCATTATTCTAGCTCCAACACCCTAGGCCAAAGGTTCCTAGAATTCATAAACCAAAATGCTCAGGAACAACTTACCACTCCCACAAGAGGGGTAAGCATACTGGATGTGATAATCAGCAACATGGGTACTCCATGACCAGATGAGAAGTGTATCCCTCACTGGTAAGATCAGACCATAGAGTAATCACACTGGATATTCACATCCTGACCCCAGTCCCTGGGCAGAAAACCACAGTGAAAAACATGTGTAAAGCAAATGTTGCACTCCTCCAAACTGATGTAGAATCCATTAAAGGCCCTGTGCCTGTGGAAAATATGGGCCACACCTCAGAACCCTTTCTAAATGCATTCTATGAACACTTTCACGAATGCATGGATTATGCAATCCCAAATAAAACCAAGACCCAATTCCATACATGCAGGCATCTGGCCTGGTGGACCCCAGCCATTACCAAACCATGCAAGAGAAGGAGGAAGCTACTACATGATAGAGCAAATCCCAAAAAGGGAAGTAATCTCTGATCAGTATTATGGCAAAAAAATATGGCCACACATAAAATCCACTAAGGCCAGCTACAACATGTTGAATCTGTGAATCTTGAGGCAATGTTACACCTGCCCCCTGTACACAGACAACCCCCTCCTTCCCCCAAGAAATACAAATATATGTGAGAGATGCAACCATTTATCCAAACTGGAGGCTGAGCTCTCTCAACTCAGTACTGGCAAAACTAGTCAGGAGGAGAAGGTAACCACACACACCACAAACCCAGTCTCACATAGGCCTATCACAACTGCAAACCAAAGACATAAACACACAAAAACATTCCCGGAGGCTCTAATTAAAAATCCACCAAATCAACAGAGGCCTCCAAAGCAGACACCCAAGCAACCACTACCTCAAAACATAGCACATGCAACACATAGTTCACAAAGTCAGTGTGCCAAACAGTCACAGCCCTTAAGGACAAACAACATGCCTGATACACTTGTAATAGGTGACTCCATAGTCAGACACACTGATGTCCCGCTCACCAGACTGAACAAGGAAAAGGTTACAGTAAGCCACCTGTAGGCCGCTACAATCTGCCACATAACACAAGCATGCAGGTCACTCCAAAGCAAGTACAAATATGACTCAGTCATTGTACATGCTGGTGTGAATGACCTGAGATGTACCTCCCTGGACTACATGAAAAGAGACATAGAGGAGCTCTCCGATTATGTAGCCCAGGCCGGTATGACCCTGACCCTGAGCAGCATCCTACCCTCACCAAGAATGATGCCACAGTACAAACACAGAATGATCAGCTTTAACAATTGGCTCAATTACTGGTGTCATTCCAAGGGGATCCAGTGTCTGTCTGCTTGGGATGACATGCTTGACAAGCCCCGCTGTTTTGCCAGGGATGGCTTGCACCTGTCACCCCTGGGCTTCTGGATATTAGCTAAGGCTCTTGCCACCTCCATAGTGCCTTTTGTAGGCAAGGCTGAAAAGACAAACCCACCTCCCTAGAAAACATAAGTGGAAAAAACATAAGGGTAATGCTGCTCAATGCCAGAAGTCTAAACCTCAAGATGCACACTCTCGAGGCCCTCCCCAGTATGGAGAACATCGATGTCTGTGCAGTGACGGAAACCTGCATCAAGGCTCCTGAGAGGATCCCAGCACTACCAGGTTATACCTCATATCATGCTTTTCGGCCCCAGAACCTGGACCAAACCACAAAAGGAGGGGGAGTATCCATATTCATCAAAGATACCCACACCTCCAGGTTACTGACAATGCACGAAGCATTGGAGACCATCCATGTGTAACTAACCATAGGCAAAACTGCTGTACAGTTTGTAGCATGCTACAGACCACCCTCTCAAACCCAGGAACCCCGCTCAGCCTTCCTGAAGACACTGGAGAGTATGAATGTCTCTCCAAATACCAAACAAGGTACTCACAAATTACCACATAGGTGGTAATCCATTATGTATGGAAGAAGTAATCAGGGACCTAGGGACACAAGTGAACAGTAACCTCTCATGTGACACTCACATTGCCAAGGTGGCTAGGAAGACCTTCTATATTGGCCACCTTATCATGAAAGGATTCACATCTACATCAAGAGAGGTCATTGTGCCCCTATACTCTTCTCTTATCAGGCCCATAATTGAGTACAATGCCCCATTTGGGATGTACCTTACCCGACACCTGCAGCAGTTAGAAAGACCCCAAAAGTACCTCACCAAGAGGATAAAGGGTCTCAAACATTTGTCATATGCTGCCCGGCTGAAGAAACCCCAGCTGTATGCAGTCACATACTGCCTACTCAGAGGCGATGTATGCTCGATGTACAAGGCCATGTCCAATCCAGAATTAATGGACATGCTCCACCTCAGAAAATCCAAATCCATCAGAGCCGCGAGAGATTTCAACCTCAACACATAAATAAATAGGATGTGCTGGAGGGACAGATTCATAACCCAGAGGCTCCCTACACTCTGGAGCAGAATCCAAGTCCATGTTAGGCAGAGCCCCTCACTGACTCTCTTCAAGAGGAATCTTGACGAGTGGATGGGAGATCGTAGATTTACACTGGGGGTCATCACTGTGTCATGTCTAGACAGAGGCACAGTAAAGTAAACCCTAAATGGGCATAATATTCACATAGCAAGGGGTGGCAAAAGCCACACACACTCTGGCTAGGCTTATAAATGCCCTAGGACAGATAGCCTAGTATGAACCTATGAACCTATGAAGATACAAATTGTACAGGACACTAAGGATAATAACAAGACTTTCTTAACTGATGGTAGGAACCTTGATGGGAATTCACAGATATGCTCTGAATTACTCAAATATTACAAACAATACACCAAACCCACACACATTGCCAACATCCAAGCTGACAGGTTCAGTGCAAACTCCCCCCCCCCACCAAAATGCCAAATATCTATCCCAGCAGAGTGCTGGCCCCCTGACATTGCAGATGCTGAGGTAACAGCCAGCATCTTCAAAGCAAAACACACAGCATCAATGGTACGAGATGGTGTCCTGGGCTGTGTCCAACATGAACTCCAAGAAGAATGGAACGCCAAATAACACTACTGCTCAATTTCAGCCTTACCACAGGATATGTTACCAAAGAGCAGTGTACAGCAACAGTGGTCCCTCTCCACAAATGTGGTGCCTGAATGGATACTGCAAACTATCACCCCAGAATCCTGACAAGCTTGGTCTGCAAAGCTATGGAAAGGATCATCATGGATCTCAGAAATAAAGATATTGGGGACCTACAGACACTGGACCCTACCCAGTGTGGCTTTCTTAAGGGCAGATCCTGCCCCTTAAACATGTTTGACTCATTTGAAATGGTCAACAAGGCCATTGATGAGGGGAATGTGGTCCACACAGCCTATCTGGACCTTGCAAAAGCCTTCCATACAATACCCCACGTGTTCATTATAGATAAGCTCACCAGCTTAAATATAAACCCCTATGTCAGTAGATGGGTTGCAAACCAGCTCAAGGACAGAACTGACATGGTCAGAAATGCTGCAGCCATATCAGACTACAAACGGCATACCACAAGGCTCGGTCCTGGGACCTCCCTTGTTTGGTATATATTTCCCATAGGTACAGGCCAACATGGAAGGACTGTGTCTGAACAAGTTTGCAGATGACTACAAACTGGGCACCATATCTGACCCTCCAGCTGACACAAGCATCCTACAAAAGGGCCACATAGAAACAGAATACTGGTGCCAGAGCCATGTCATCAAGCTAAATGCAGAAAAGTGTATAGTCATCCCCTGTGGATAAACAGTAAGTGCCCACCAATTACCACATAGGTGTTAACCCATTAAGTACTTTAGAAGTAATAAGAGACCTGGGGACACAAGTTGATATATATCTTGCATTTGACAACCATGTGGCTGTGGTGGTTACAGAAACATACCATATACCCACCTAATCATGAAGATAGTCACATCTAGATCAGGGGAGGTCATCGTGCCTCTTCAGTTATCCTTCATCAGCCTCACAATTGAGTACAATGGCCCCTGTGGGATGTACCTCAGCAGACACCTCCAGCAACTGGAAAGACCCCAAAAGTACCTCACCAGGAGGATCAAAGAGCTCTAACAGATGCCATGTGTTGCCTGATTAAACAAACTGCAGCTCCACACAGTGCCATACTGCCTGCCCAGAGGCAATCTGTGCCTGATGTATAAAGCCATGTCCAAGCTGGAATCAATGAACATGCTGCACCAAGCTGGAATCAATGAACATGCTGCACCTTGTAAAATCTGAATGCCAGTGAGCTATGCACATGAGAGACCTGAACCCCAGCACTGACATAAATAGGACATATTGTAGTGATTGATCCATAACCCAGAAGCTCCCTCCATTCTTGAGTAAACTCCCAGTACAGGTTAGCCAGAGAGTCCCTCATTGACTCTCCTCAAGAGGAATCTTGATGGGTGGATGGGAGATGGTAGGTTTACCCTGGGTATCACTGTTATGTCACGGGTAGACAGAGGCACAGTATACTAGCCTTGAAATATGTCATGGCAAACTCCAGTTACAATGTGTGTTGAAGGACAAACCTACTCTCTGACTAGCATTAGAAATGGCCTAGGGCACATAGCTAGTGTTTGTCAATGTCCACCCAAGTTGCGGAATACACTACCAATGTTGGACAAGCCTGGTTTAAGTAATCCATATCTGAACAAAATGCAACATGGTCATATGTGCACAACTGGCCCTTAACCAGTCTGGTGTGCTCACTATGAATATTTAAAGCAGTGATAGGACTGAAACCCAGGATACTGTCCACCACAGTGAAAGTACTGAACCAGTACACTATACGATATTACAGTGTTTGGTCAGTATGAAAGGATGTTGACAACTGTATGCAAACTATCCCATGGAAACCCTGCAGGCACAGTATAATCCCTGTTGGGTTCAGACATAAAGCAGTTGGGCAGTAAGTACACAACATGACTCCCAACACACAACTATAAATGTGAAATATTGTTGAAGTTCACACACAACCACAAATGTGGTGGACTGCAGATTTCAACATATGGAAAGCTCACACTGGGCATGCTCGCACACTTTGATAAATGAGACATATGTCAGGCAACAAGCCATGGAAAGCCTGAACTGGGCATGCTCACACACTTAGGCCATGTCTCAGTTTAGCAGTTGTACACACATATCTGGCAATTGTATGTGTTAATCCAGGAACCTCCCACAATACAACAATCTGCCCAGTGCACATAGTTAAATGACAACAGAGACATAAGTTAAATAGTGGATCCCTCTCATATTCAAATATCTTCCACAGATACACAAGTTGTTCATAGAAACAGGGAAAGCTATGGCAATAAAGACCTGCAAACAGTTTATCAGCAACAAATATTGTGCATCTGAAAATTAAACATATCAGTGTAGAGGCCAATACTAGGCTGTTTGCCCTAGGGAATACAAGCTTAGCCAGAGTGTGTTTGGCGTCTGCCTCCCCAGTACAGTAGACTACTGTGCCTCTGTAAAGTAGGTCACAGAAGGCACCGTTTAAGGCTAGTGTGCTGTGCCTCCATCAAGCAGGGACACAGTGGAGATCCCAGGGGTTGAATTTGCAATGTCACATCCATGTGGCTGGTGTTTGCTGGAAGAGGGTTGGCGAGGACTTATAACAGTAATTGGGCATCAATTACAGACTGAGGGGAGCCTTATCTGCAGTGTCTGGACAATTTCACTGTCAACACTTTGAAGTGATGATTTTGAGGGATTGAAGTGTCGTGCCAATATTGTTCAGAGACGTCCTCCCTATGTGGGATATTGCTCTGTAATGTATTAGCTCCCTCCTTCTGTTGTACAGCTTATATATGGCTGGTGTACACCAGACAGGTCTCCTGTTGTGGAGGAGTCTTGGGTTTATTTGGGATAGCATGATCAATGCAAATCTTCCAGATGCTCATAGAATGCAATTATCAAGGATTA
Source organism: Protopterus annectens (assembly GCF_019279795.1). NCBI lineage: Eukaryota > Metazoa > Chordata > Ceratodontiformes > Protopteridae > Protopterus > Protopterus annectens. The sequence goes on from NC_056744.1 coordinate 1,800,353,847, forward strand.
TGCAGAGTGTCCTGTATAATCCCCCAGCATGGGTCCTTTGAAGTCTTCCACCTCAGTCTTCACAAGTGCAAAGTCTGCTTTTGATAAATACTTTGTTTGCAGTGACTTCTTTGCCTGGGGGTGGGGATGGGATATGGATGTCCAGGGAAAGTTGGTTATGGTCAGATATTAACAATGGTGGTCTACCTCTGGTGTGGAACATAGAGTCCCCATGTTGCAGATGGTCAGGTCCAATATGTATTCCCCCTTGTGGCTGTGGTGATTGGTCCTGCCATAGCACATGGATTCACAAATTGTAGTGGCTGTAGGGTGATGTTGTTGAGGCCTGAGTAGTTCCCCACTCAATATACCTGTACCTGAAGTTAACCACTGTAATGGTGTATGTGAACACCTTCATATCCTACACTGTTCCCAGGGAAGCAAAGTGTGGTTCCTGGATATGGGAGGGGTGGTCTGAATTGGTTGTGTTGTGTGTTACAGGTCCTGTGGTCATGAAGCATGGTATAAAACATAACCTGGCAGTGCTGATGTGCATATGTGACCCTGAAGTAGGCGGCTGTTAATGCATATATATGCTATCCCCTTTACTGACAGATAGTAATAGATGTACATACTTCTTTATAAATAATGATGTCAGCACCCTATAAATAATACAGGAGAAGAAAAGATACCCAGTAGTTTGAATAGCGTGCTCCGCTAATGTGTCTCTCTCAAGTGTCATAATATAGTTAGGTAGGGGTTTGAATCCTGCAAATGTGCAGAGTATGTGTGCAATTCTGTTTGAAAGAAATGTCCCTTTTGGCAACTAGAACACACTACATGATGAACATTCCTCTTTCTAAACACTGATGATGTCAGCACCCTATAAGTATAGCAGGAGAAGGGACACCTCCCAGTAACGTGAATAGTGCGCTCTGTTAATGCAGCTCTCTCAAGTGTCATAACAGTTAGGTAGGGGTTTGAATCCTGTAAATGCTCAGTGTGTGTGTGTGTTTGGGTGAGGGGGGTTAGTGTGTGTGAAAGAAATGTCCCTTTTGGCAACTAGAAGAACACACTACATGATGCACATTCCTCTTTCTAAACACTGATCATGTCAGCACCCTATAAGTATAGCAGGAGAAGGGAAACCTCCCAGTAATGTGAATAGCATGCTTTGCTAATGCTTCTCTCTCAAGTGTCATAACATAGGTAGGGGTTTGAATCCTGCAAATGCTCAGTGTGTGTGTGTTTGGGGGGGGGGTTAGTGTGTGTGCAATTCTGTGTGAAAGAAATGTCCCTTTTGGCAACTAGAAGAACACACTACATGATGCACATTCCTCTTTCTAAACACTGATCATGTCAGCACCCTATAAGTATAGCAGGAGAAGGGAAACCTCCCAGTAATGTGAATAGCACGCTCTGCTAATGCTTCTCTCTCAAGTGTCATAACATAGGTAGGGGTTTGAATCCTGCAAATGCTCAGTGTGTGTGTGTTTGGGGGGGTTAGTGTGTATGCAATTCTGTGTGAAAGAAATGTCCCTTTTGGCAACTAGAAGAACACACTACATGATGCACATTCATCTTTCTAAACACTGATGATGTCAGCACCCTATAAGTATAGCAGGAGAAGGGAAACCTCCCAGTAATGCAAATAGCGAGCTCTAATAATGCGTCTCTCTCAAGTGTCGTAACATAGTTAGGTAGGGGTTTGAATCCTACAAATGCCATGTGTGTTTTTGTCACACAGTTTGTCCATGTGTGTTGGGTGTTGCTCTTAATATTGTATGACATAGATTATATCAGTAATGTCAATGCACACATGAGGTATGTGTGTGCCACATAGACATATGTACCTGTGACCTTAAATAGTTCCCATGTGTGAAGCCTGCCTCATGTGAATACATGGAATTTGCATTACACAACTTTTTTACTGTGGTTTTCTGTGCAGGGGCTGTGGTTTGTATGTGAATATACAGTGAGAGTGGTCTATGGTGTCATCTTACCAGTGAGGGATACACTTCTGGTCTGGAGCATATAGTCCACATGTTGGTGATGATCAGGTGGAGCATGTTTTCCCCTCTTGTGGGAGTGGTAACAAGTTGTTCCATAGCATTTGATTGTATGGATTCTAGGAACCTTTCACCTAGGGTGTTGGAGCTACAGTAATGCTCCCAGTCTATGTGTGGGTAAATGAAGCTGCCCAATATATTGTTGTTTGGAGACACCTGCAGATATTCATGTATTCTTAAGTAGGCCAAGTGGGTTACCTGGGTTTAGGAGGGTGGTCTGTAGCAGGCTATGAACTGGAAGTCAGTTTAACCCACTGTTAGTTGCACGTGGATAGTCTGTGATGCGTCACACTGTGGCAACAACCTGGGGGTGTGGGTATAGGTTCATAGGTTCACACTAGGCTATCTGCCCTAGGGCATTTATAAGCCAAGCCAGAGTGTGTTTGGCTTTCGCCACCCATTTTAAATTAATGTTGCTATGCCACTTTCTGAGGTTAGTATACTGTGCCTCTGTCTAACAGTGACACAGAAGTGATACCTGGGGTAAACCTATGATCCCCCATCCACTCATCAAGATTCCTCCTGAAAAGAGTCAATGAGGGACTCTGCCTAACCTGGACTGGGATTTTATTCCAGAGTGAAGGGAGCCTCTGGGTTATGAATCTGTCCCTCCAACATGTCCTATTTATGTCAGTGCTGAGGTTCAAGTCTCTTGAGCACGTAGCTTGATGGGATTTGGATTTTCTGAGGTGCAGCATGTCCATTACTTCCGGGTTGGACATGGCATTATATGTCTGGCACAGATCGCCTCTGAGCAGGCAGTATGCCACTGAGTATGGAGTTTTGTTAACTGGGCAGCATATGGCATCTGTTTGAGCCCTTTGATCCTCTTGGTGAGGTACATTTGTGGTCTTTCCAGTTGCTGTAGGTGTCTGGTAAGGTACATCCCAAAAAGGGCATTGTACTCAATTATGGGCCTGATGAGGGAAGAGTAAAGAGGCACGATGACCTCCCCTGATCTAGATGTGAATCCCGTCATGATTAGGTGGGCTATATAAAATGTTTTTCTTACCACTTTGGCCACGTGGTTGTCAAATGAGAGATTGCTATCAACTTCGGTCCCCATGTCCCTAATTACTTCTTCCGTACTTAATGGGTTACCTATGTGGTCATTTGTGGCCACTTTGTTTTTGCCAAAGGGGATGACTATACACTTTGTGGCATTTAGCTTGAGGCCATGGCTCTGGCATATATACCAAACAGGAGAGGTCCCAGGACTGAGCCTTGTGGGACGCCACTTGTAACTGGTTTGTAGTCTGACATGGCTCCAGCAATCCTAACCATGTGGGTTCTGTCCTTGAGCCAGTTTGCAGCCCATCTAGTGACATAGGGGTTTATATTTAAGCTGGTGAGCTTATCTATAATGCCCGAGTGGGGTATTGTATCAAAGGCTTTTGCAAGGTCCAGGTAGGCTGTGTGGACCACCTACCCCTCGTCAATGGCCTTGGTGACTGTTTCAAACAAATCAACCAGGTTTAAGAGGCAGGATCTGCCCTTAACAAAGCCGAACTGGGTAGGATCCAGTGTCTGTAGGTCCCCAATATCTTTATTGATGAGGTCCATGATCCTTTCCATAGCTTTGCAGACCAAGCTAGTCAGGCTTATGGGGCGATAGTTTCCAGGATCCGTTGAGGCACCACCTTTGTGGAGAGGGACCACTGTTGCTGTACGCCACTCTTTGGGTACATATCCTGTAGTAAGGCTAAGATTGAACAGTAGTTTTATGTTTGGGTTTAGCTAATCTTGTTCATGTAGGACGCAGCCTGGGACACCGTCTGGTCCCATTGATGCTGTGTTATTTGCTTTGGGGAGGGCGGCTCTTAACTGGGCATCTGAGATGTCAGGGGGGCAGCACTCTGCTGGGATAGATATTTGCCCTTCTGTTGGGAAGGGGGGGAGGAGTTTGTGCTGAACCTGTCAGCTAGGATGTTGGCAATGTCTGTGGGTTTGGTGTAGTTTTTTGTCATTTTGGACTAATTCTGAGCATATCTGGGAATTCCCACCCAGGGTCCTAACATAACTAAAGAAAGCCTTGTGATTATCCTTAGTGTCCTGTGCAATTCTTCTCTCGAAGCTGGCCTTAGACGATTTTATGAGTGCCCGTAGTATTTTCCTAACACTGATCAGAGATGCCTCCCCTTTTTGGGATTTTGCTCTATCATGTACTAGCTTCCTCCTCCTATTGTATAGTTTGTTTATGGCTGTGGTCCACCAGACAGGATGTCTGCCTTTGGAGGATTGGGTCTTGTTTTTATTTGGGATTGCATGATCCATGCATTCCTGAAGGTGTTCATAGAATGCGTTTATAAAGGATTCTGTGGTCTGGGCCATATTTTCCACAGGCCAGGGGGCTTTGAAGGATTCCACCTCGGTTTTGAGGGGTGTGGAATTTGCTGTAGAGAAGTTTTACACTGTGGTTTTCTGGGCAGGGGGAGGGGGAGGGGCCGGGATGTGAATATCCAGTGAGATTAGTTTATGGTCTGATCTTACCAGTGAGGGGTACACCTGGTCTGGAGCATAGAGTCCCCATGTTGGTGATGATCAGGTCCTGTATGTTTCCCCCTCTTGTGGGAGTGGTAACAAGTTATTCCATAGCATTTGAGTGTATAAATGCTAGGAACCTTTGAGCTAGGGTGTTGGAGCTAGAGTAATGCTCCCAGTCTATGTTTGGGTAGTTGAAGTCCACCAATATAATGGTGTTTGGAGAGACCTTCATATTTCCAGTGTTCTCAGGAAGGCCAAGTGGGGTTCCTGGGTTTGGGAGGGTGGTGTGTGGCAGGCTATAAACTGGAAGGCAGTTTTACCCACTGTTAGTTGCACATAGATAGTCTCTGATGCTTTGTGCTGTGCCACCAACCTGGAGGTGTGTGTATCTTTGACGAATATTGATACTCGCCCTCCTGTTCTGGTTCGGTGCAAGTTTTGGGGCCGACAAGCATGGTATGAGGTATAACCTGGTAGTGCTGGGGTGCTCTCGGGAGCATTGAACCAGGTTTCTGTTACTGCACAGATATCGATGTTCTCCATGCTAAGGAGAGTTTCGAGTGCATGCATCTTGAGGTTTAGACTTCTGGCGTTGAGTAGCATTACTATTAGTTTCTTATCCCTTGTGATACCTATGGAGGTGGGTTTGTCTTTTGAGCCTTGCCTAAAAAAGGCACTATGGGGGTAGCAAGAGCCTTTGCCAATATCTGAAAGCCCAGCGGTGACAGGTACAAGCCATCCCTAGCAAAGCATCGTGGCTTGTCGAGCATGTCATCCTAGGCTGACAGGCATTGGATCCCCTTTGAATGACACCGAAACTTAAGCCAATTGTTGAAATTGATCATCTTGTCTTCATATTGTGGCATCATTCTTGGTGAGGGTAAGATGCTACTCAAGGTCAGGGTCATACCAGCCTGGGCCACATGCTCAGAGAGCTCCTCTATGTCTCTTATCATGTAGTCCAGGGAGGTACATCTCAGGTCATTCACAATGGCATGGACAATGACTGAGTCATATTTGTACTTGCCTTGGAGTGACCTGAGTGCTTGTGTTATGTGGCGGATCATAGCACCCGACAGGCATCTCTCCGTGACCTTCTCCTTGTTCAGCCTGGTGAGCAGGACGTCTGTGTGCCTGACAATAGAGTCACCTATTACAAGTGTATCAGGTGTGTTGTTTAGCCTTAAGGGCTGTAACTGTTCAGCACACTGGCTTTGTGAGCTATGTGTTGCACGTGTTCTGTTCTGGGGTAGTGGTTGCTTGGGTGTCTGCTTTGGAGGTCTCTGCTGCTTAGACAGATTTTTATTTAGAGCCTCCGAGTATGTTTTTGTGTGTTTATGTGTTTAGTTTGCTGTCGTGGTAGGTCTATGTGAGACTGGAATTTTAGTGACTGTGGTTTCCTTCTCCTCCTGACAGGTTTCACCAGTACTGAGTTGAGAGAGCTTAGCCTCCAGTTTGGCTATATGGTTGCATCTCTCACATGTGTTGGAATTTGTTGGGGGGAGGAGAGGGTTGTCTGTGTACATGAGGCAGTTGTAACATTGCCTCAAGATTCCCAGATTCACCAGCTGGACCAGAGAGGAGATTGACAACTAACCTTTGGACATGCTAGAATAGTATTGGGAATTCCTTTATAATTGACAACAAAAAGGGCCAATAGGGAACAAGGTACTCAAGGGGAGTTTGTGAGGGTGTAGTGCTTTTAATTTGTTAGTGCTGGCGTATATAATTGCTTTAGTGAGCAAGTGCCAGGTAACTTAAATGCAATGTGTTACAGGTAACTTAAATGCAAAAACGACAAAGTAACTTTCTTTCAAGTGAAACAAGGAAATAAGTACAGTAAGCAATGCAGATGTCACTAGGGATCCACAGAAGCGCTGAAAAGCCACGTTTTAGGTGGAATTAGCATTTCAGGGAAATAACAAGCAAACAAGCATACAAACAAAGCTACATTCAGCAGGCCTGGATCTAGTCTATGCTACAGCAAACAAGGTGTACCAATTTCAGTAAGAAACAGTTCAAATATGCAGGCACTATAAGCCTTTAGCCAGAAATTCCCAGCTCAGACAGGCAGAGTCCAGCCTCTCCTCCCACAAGAGTGCAGACCATGAACCTTCTTAATGTAAAATAACTGGCCTGAAGCCCAAGTGCTTAAACCAGAACTAATACACATTTAGAATAACAGACACTGAGCCCTCAATCAGCAGTTCCCAACTTAGAAGGATGTAAGCTACCTGTCCTGCCACCACAGTATCCTTGACATTTAATGAGACTCACCCTCCTGTCATAGTTAGTTCTGTGTTTTGGGGCTGTCAAGCATGGTATGAGGTGTAACCTGGTAGTGCTAGGGTGCTCTTGTGAGTCTTCAACCTGATGTCTATTACTGCACAGATAGCAACATTCTCCATGCAGAGTAGAGTTTGGACTGCATGCATCTTGCAGTTTACATGTCCGGCATTGAGTATCATTACTTCCATTTTCTTATCCCTGTGCTACCTATGTAGGTGGCCTTGTGTTTACATGTCCATCATTGAGTATCATTACTTCCATTTTCTTATCCCCTGTGCTACCTATATAGGTGGCCTTGTGTTTACATGTCCATCATTGAGTATCATTACTTCCATTTTCTTATCCCCTGTGCTACCTATGCAGGTGGCCTTGTGTTTACATGTCCATCATTGAGTATCATTACTTCCATTTTCTTATTCCCTGTGCTACCTATGTAGGTGGCCTTGTGTTTACATGTCCGGCATTGAGTATCATTACTTCCATTTTCTTATCCCCTGTGCTACCTATGTAGGTGGCCTTGTGTTTACATGTCCATCATTGAGTATCATTACTTCCATTTTCTTATCCCCTGTGCTAACTATGTAGGTGGCCTTGTGTTTGCATGTCCATCATTGGGTATCATTACTTCCATTTTCTTATCCCCTGTGCTACCTATGTAGGTGGCCTTGTGTTTACATGTCCGGCATTGAGTATCATTACTTCCATTTTCTTATCCCCTGTGCTACCTATATAGGTGGCCTTGTGTTTACATGTCCATCATTGAGTATCATTACTTCCATTTTTATCCCCTGTGCTACCTATGTAGGTGGCCTTGTGTTTACATGTCCATCATTGAGTATCATTACTTCCATTTTCTTATCCCTGTGCTACCTATGTAGGTGGCCTTGTGTTTACATGTCCATCATTGAGTATCATTACTTCCATTTTCTTATCCCTGTGCTACCTATGTAGGTGGCCTTGTGTTTACATGTCCATCATTGAGTATCATTACTTCCATTTTCTTATCCCCTGTGCTACCTATGTAGGTGGCCTTGTGTTTACATGTCCATCATTGAGTATCATTACTTCCATTTTCTTATACCCTGTGCTACCTATGTAGGTGGCCTTGTGTTTACATGTCCATCATTGAGTATCATTACTTCCATTTTCTTATCCCCTGTGCTACCTATGTAGGTGGCCTTGTGTTTACATGTCCATCATTGAGTATCATTGCTTCCATTTTCTTATCCCCTGTGCTACCTATGTAGGTGGCCTTGTATTTACATGTCCATCATTGAGTATCATTACTTCCATTTTCTTATCCCTTTGCTACCTATGTAGGTGGCCTTGTGTTTACATGTCCATCATTGAGTATCATTACTTTCATTTTCTTATCCCCTGTGCTACCTATGTAGGTGGCCTTGTGTTTACATGTCCATCATTGAGTATCATTACTTCCATTTTCTTATCCCCTGTGCTACCTATGTAGGTGGCCTTGTGTTTACATGTCCATCGAGTATCATTACTTCCATTTTCTTATCCCCTGTGCTACCTATGTAGGTGGCCTTGTGTTTACATGTCCATCATTGAGTATCATTACTTCCATTTTCTTATCCCTGTGCTACCTATGTAGGTGGCCTTGTGTTTACATGTCCATCATTGAGTATCATTACTTCCATTTTCTTATCCCCTGTGCTACCTATGTAGGTGGGTTTGTGTTTACATGTCTGGCATTGAGTATCATTACTTCCATTTTCTTATCCCCTGTGCTACCTATGTAGGTGGCCTTGTGTTTACATGTCCATCATTGAGTATCATAACTTCCATTTTCCTATCCCCTGTGCTACCTATGTAGGTGGGTTTGTGTTTTCAGCCTTACCACCAGAATGCAAAGATGTGCCGACATTACACTTTTGTAATTAATAGTGGTGTATAAAAAACTACAATGACAATCATACTGTTAATGCATCAGGCATGCTGGGATATACCCACAATGATATCATTACACTGTACTGTTAACAACATGATAATATTACTACACTTCTATGTAGTCACCCTGTGCATCAGCACCATGTTAACCTGTTCCTGCATCAATGTTACAGATTGCAAGAGGTGGCACAATTTCATCATATGCACAGGGTGTGTACTTGGTATGTCTGAGTCTGCCACTGATACATCCAATCGACATGTGTGTGTGTGTGTGTGTGTGTGTGTGTGTGTGTGTGTGTGTGTGTGTGTGTGTGTGTGTGTGTGTGTGTGTGTGTTAGTGAAGGACAACAGTACAAGATGGGGCAATGCTGATGCAGTGTGTGCATGTATGTGTTAGCCCTAGGTGTTAGCATTATGCATGTGTGTATGCATGCACACAGTTCCACCTCATGGTTGCCATATATGGGTGTTTGTGGACAGCCACAGTCTGTACCTGCCAGGTCATACAGATCACTGTCTCTGGCCATGGACACAGTACCTGTGCCTGGCAGGGGTGCTACGGACAGTATCAGGTACTAAGCTGGTCTGGGTACTGTCATCAGAAGCAGTTGGTTGATGACTGGAGACATGTGCCTGCTGGGACTGTCCAGAGCCACGTGCACGTGGTCTCCTAGGGTGGTCTGATGACAGCACAGACCCAGCATTGCTGGGGCTGGTACTGGCACTATGGGTGCGGCTGCGGGTTTGTTGTAGTCTGCGACGACTGCCAGCTGCTGATGTTGCTGGCATACATCCACATCGACACCTCAACCGTCCTGCATTGCCCTGGCTCATGGACATGTAGTTGTGGAACAGAGCTAATGTGTCCCCCCAATGTCTGTCAATGACCTCGGTGAAATTACGGATGGCAGCCGCAACGTCACGCATAGTGTCATTCATAGCAGTGCGATGTGCTCTCAGCTCCCTCAGACCCTGTCTGGTGTACCGTTCCATACGTGCCTGTGCCTGCATTACAGCCTGGAACATAGCTGAGGTTGAAAGACCTCTGTGGGCACGTCTGACAGGGGCAGTATGACCATGGATGCTCCCACGAGAACCCCTGGACACCTGCCTGTGTGGTACCATGTCGGGACTCTGGCCATGGCTGCTGTGAGGGGATGCATGTGCCACTGATACCACATTACCCTGGTCAATGCCCACTGTATGCTGTCCATCACCTAAGGACATTGGTGACAATGGATGTATTGGTAGGATGACTGTGTGCATTGATGGGGTTGACTGCTGTGTACTGTCGATTGGCTGACCAACAACAGACCCTGTCACACTTCCCTGTGCCATTACATATGTATCATCATTATCACTATCCCCAGCAGTGGATTCGGGTTCCCTGCTGCACACCACCAGAGCAACACCAGAACCTGTGAGAGGAAGACAGGAAACACAGTTTACAATGTGTACACAATGTTGCCACAGATGCACATGGGCACATGCGCACATGCACACATGGGCACATGCACACATGCACACATAGGTACATGGGCACATGCACACATGGGCACATGCACACATGCACACATGGGCACATGCACACATGGGCACATGCACACTCCTCAGTACATGAGATACAAACACACAGACACAAACACACCTGCAATCAAACACATAGCAATACTGTTTGAGGGTATTATTACTATTATTATCATTAGTATTAAAAGTATTGTTATTACACACTCACCAGCATGGATTGGCTGCCTTGCTGTTACACCAGAGGGACCTGCACAAATAAGACATTTGTTGTCAGTGGGCACAACTGTGCCATTGATACTGTATGATACAGTTCAGTAGTACAACAGTTGGCTTTCACAGGTCTACTGCTGATATTGAGAATATCACTCTTGCACAATAATTTCCAGGATAACAGCTACAAACACAGTACACATCTCACACATGCATAAACTACCAGTGCAGAGAACAGTCAACTATAGATATGGCATGTTACCTGCACGCTCCATGTCCACATGCTGGGTGGCTCCAGCCTCCATCATTACACATGTCTGCGGATGTTGTTGTTGTTGGGCTGGAGCCACAACACTTAGGAGGAGCCCCTCCAGTCTGGTGAGGGGGGGGGGGTGTAGCCACTCCACCACCTGTGGGAAGCTGTTGCCTGTGGATATCAGATGCACGCTGACGGACATTTCTAATTAAATCACTGCAGTGATGGTGTACCTGCTCATATGTCTGGTTATGCATGCCTGTGTCATTTACCTGACAGACAAGGTCTTGCCACAGTGCAGCCCTCTCCTGCTGGTTCTGGTTGGTGCGGGAAAAGAGTGTGGCAAAATCCCGCACCAGGCTCTGGTGTATCTCCTCTTCCTCTGCAGCAGAGTATGAGGGGTTGTGCTGGTGCACCATTGCCCTGGAAGGAAAAGAAAAATATGTGAGCAAGTGATATGGCACACATAATACTCTACTATAGTGATATCACTGAACTGCCATATATAGCATCTGTCTGTCTATTGGGGGATACACATGTAAATGACCACATATCAGTGCTCAGCCAACAACTGTGTGACAGTGCCTGGCACACTCCATACAACAAACTAGTATATACCAGCAGTCGGCACACTGTTTGAGGTCCAATGCACAACCTCACACTGGGGGTTTGTTTCAAGGTAATGGATGGGGAACATTGTCAACCTATGCAATGCATGCAATGCACAGTAAAAATTTAAATGGTAATGCACCCTAGTCTTTGTGGCCATACCCCTACCTACACCGCAGTCACATACAGGGAACCACAGCACAACATATGGCAATGTAGTATGTTTGTATCCCAATACCTGACACATCTTTCTCTGGCCTCACACCAAGGACACACACTACCATGAAAGACACAAAGTCATGCTGAGTAATCACACCATTACAGACCTTGCACACAGTCAGTGGCACACTCATTCCACCTCACATAGTTGGTATTGCAATGAGTACATGTGTGTGTGCATTGTGTCATAGGTAGGTAGTATGCTATTGGCCCTGGGCCTACAGCAGCATACTGTTATGTTACCCTGCCCCTTGGGACACATGTAATGTGATTGTACTTGCTCCTGTCAAACAGTTACACAGGGTGACTCATATGGCATGTTACCTATCTGCATAACATTCAACAGGGGTATGTCTGACATCTACTAATGAGGAGCCTTGCTTCTTAATGCTGGGTGGTTTACTCCAGGGTGTGGCTTATTTGTGGGTAGGAACCTGTACCTCCACCATGTGCTCTTTACTGCGGTGCCAAGGATGACAGACATAGGTCATTTAGGCTGGGGATATTGAGAGGTGTTATCATGGTTGTTGGACAACTGTTATGGGTGTGACTTAACTATTTATATCCAACAGTGGTAACCTCTGTGTAGGTAGTTTGAGAGGCACTCTATCTGTGGTTTTGTCAGTCACTCTGCATAGGTAATGTGTTTGAGGGCATTATCACTGTTTGTTAGGTATGACTGTGTCCTTCTCCTTGCTGTACTTGTCATGGAAGGTACATACCGTGTAGGACATTGTGAGGTGTAGAGGGGTACAGTGACCTACATTTCCCTAGCTGACACACCATTTGTGCTGACACGTACCATGTACAGGGATTACATGACTAGTGTGCCACTGTGAATATCAAAGGGGAGGCTATTGTACACTTGTTTCCCATGTTCCCTCCTGACACATCCAGTAGTAGGCAGGCAACCGCCTATGTGGTGGTTAGTGGTGTAAGTGTTTTGGAATGGGGTATGGTACTCCAGTATCCACACTGGTGTTCAGTCCATGCCTTTGTCACCAGGCACCTGTTGCAATACATCTGCACACATGTGCCTCTCACAGTATATATATATATATATATATATATATATATATATATATATATATATATATATATATATATACATATATATATATATATATATATATATATATATAAAGAGAGAGAGAGAGAGATATTCATACACATACATATCTCTAGACATTCATGTCTGTCTGTATATGTGTATGTATCTATATATATCTATATATGTATGTGTCTATTACATATATATGTATATACATATTCTATCTATATATGTCTGTCTATTTATACATCCCTCTCTATCTATGTACACATATATGCATATATATATATATATATATATATATATATATATATATATAAATAAATATGTATATATATATGCATACATATATATATATATATATATATATATATATATATATATGCATACATATATAAATATATATATATATGCATACATATATAAATATATATATATGCATACATATATAAATATATATATATATATATATATATATATATAAATATACATATACTTATACATATAATAAATATATATATTTTTTTATTTACACATACGAATACACACACTAACATACTGCTAAACATCCATTACTGTACAACCTACATTGTATGTTGCGTTGCACTACAACCTACATTGATATGTGCACATAGCAACCTTCAAATACATATGTATGTCCAGCCTTCACTAACAGTTGCAGTATGTCCCCTGCCCTACGCACATTTTCATATATATATATATATATATATATATATATATATATATATATATATATATATATAGATAGATACAGACTGCTAACACATATGGAGGGTTCCCAGTATGTAGATTATTAGTTTACATTACCTTTGTTTCTCACTGCTGTTTGTGATGGCTTGCTGCTTGGTGGCCTGCTGCTGGTTAGCTTGATGTTTTTTATTTATTTATTTATTTATTTATTTTGTGCCTCTCTCTGTGTCTCTGTGTCTCTGTGTGTCTCTCTCTCTCTCTGTCTCTCCCTCCGGTTGTTGCAATGAAAGTATTGCATGTATGGACTGGGAGTACAGGCTGCTTTTGTAGGTATCTGCACATGTGCATGTGATGGCCTCTGCACCAATTGTTAGCCAGCATTTACTAATTGCATGCAGCCTGCTGTGTGGTAATTGCAGTTCTCACTGTGATTTCAGGACAGTGCTATAAAATGTTAGGTTAGGTAGGCGTAGCCCTTTCAGATTTTCAAGGTGGGGACCATGCTGGTATGCTGTGGACACTGTTCTGTGAGTGTAAAGGTTGGTATGTCTGTCATATTTAAGGCTGTGTTGTAGGCACTGAAATGCATGTTGTACTGAAACCTGACTGTTGCTTCCTCCAGTTCATTCTTCTCAGTGTGTATGTTAACTGACACCTAATTATACTAATACTGTTTAAATGGGAGTATGTGCTTTCCTGTGGGACTTGTGGATTAACTGCTATACAGCAGTGGCTCTTGCAATTTGTTGCTATGGCTTCACTATTTGGCCTTTACATTCACTCCTTGAAGGCCTGCTAGGTGTCTTTACTGGAATGTGTTGCTATGGCTTTCCTATTTTCCATTTACATTCACTCCTTGTAATGCTTGCTATATTTCTTTCAACAGCAATTCCTTATATGTTTGGTGTGGTTTGGTGGTACTGCATGCAGTCTGGTCTGGCCAAGGTGTGGGGCTTGACACCTACAAGGGTATTTTATTTTGCTGCTGAGCAGTAGTGGGGCCTTGTACTTTGTACTAACAGTTATGGATAGCAGGCACATGCAGCGCTTGTAAACTGCTATACTGTCCTTATTTTATTAGTTGGCTACATCTTTTGATATTTCTGGGTTGTAATCCTACATGAGGGTGTGCTTGTGGAAGCTATTCTACAGCTATTCACAGAGTGTGTGACAGCAGACAGAATGATATGCCTGTGAATTTGTGACACTTGCAGGCCTCAGATACTCTCAGGTGTATCTTTTATCAGCCTCAGGGAATGGTACATATCAGTGGGATACACCCATGATATATTTCAGATATTCTGCAGTTGTGACTGTGGAAACTACGGCCCAAACTGTAGAATTCTATATAAATGCATTCTACGGACATCTCCAGGAATGCATGGATCATGCTATCCCAAACAAAACCAAGACCCAATCATCCAAAGGCAGACGTCCAGTCTGGTGGACCCCTGCCATAAATAAACTGTACAACAGAAGGAGGAAGCTACTACACGATAGAGCAAAATCCCTAATAGGGAAGGCATCTCTGATCAGTACTAGCAAAAAATTACGATCCCTCATTAAATCCTCCAAGGCCAGCTTCGAGAGAAAAATTGCACAGGACACCAAAGACAATCATAAGGCTTTTTTCAGTTATGTTAGAAACCTGGGATGCAACTCCCAGACTTGTTCTGAGTTGATTCTAAACAACAAAAATACACTGAACCCACAGACATCGCCAGTATCCTGACAGACAGGTTCAGTGCAAACTTCTCCACCCCTTCCCCCCCAAAAGAGCAAGTATCTATCCCGGCAGAGGGCTGCCTCCCAAACATCTCAGATGCTCAGGTGAAGGCTGCCCTCTCCAAAGCAAAAAACACTGCTTCCATGGGACCAGATGGCGTCCCAGGTTGCGTTCTACATGAACTCCAAGAGGAACTAATCCCTCAAATAAAACAGCTATACAATCTCAGCCTCACTACAGGATATTTGCCCACAGAATGGCATACAGCAACAGTGGTCCCAGTACACAAAGGTGGAGCCTCTACGGACCCTGGAAACTATCACCCCATAAGCCTGACTAGCTTAGTCTGCAAGGCTATGGAGAGGATCATCATGGAGCTCATAAACAAAGACATTGGGGACCTACAGACACTAGATCCTACCCAGTTCGGCTTTGTCAAGGGCAGATCCTGCCTTTTGAACCTGGTTGACTTCTTTGAAACAGTCACCAAAGCCATAGATGAAGGGAAGATAGTCCACACAGCCTATCTGGACCTTGCAAAGGCATTTGACACAATACCCCACTCGGGCATCATAGATAAGCTAGCCAGCTTAAATATAAACCCCTATGTCACAAGATGGGTCACAAACTGGCTCAAAGACAGAACCCACAGAGTGAGAGTTGCTGGAGCCATGTCAGACTCGAAACCGGTTACAAGTGGCATCCCACAGGGTTCTGTCCTGGGACCACTCTTGTTCGGTATATACTTTTCCGAGGTACAGGCAAACGTGGGTGGACTATGGCTCACCAAGTTCGCAGATGACTGCAAACTGGGCACCATAATCAACTCTCCAGCTGACACAAACATCCTTCAAAAAGGTCTCACAGAGACAGATAACTGGTGCCAGCGCCATGGTTTAAAGCTAAATGCCAAAAAATGTATAGTCATACCCTTTGGCAAAAACAATGTGCCCACAAATTACCACATAGGTGGAAACCCATTAAGTACAGAGAAAGTTATTAGGGACCTGGGGACCCAAGTTGATAGCAATCTCTCCTTTGAAAACCACATTGCCAAAGTGGTTAGAAAGACCTTCTACATAGCCCACCTCATCACGAAGGGTTTCACATCTAGATCAAGAGAGGTAATCGTGCCCCTTTATTCATCCCTCATCAGGCCCATCATAGAATGCAATGCCCCTTTTGGGATGTACCTTACCCAACACCTGCAGCAATTAGAAAGACCCCAAAAGTATCTCACCAAGAGGATCAAGGGTCTCAAACAGATGCCATATGCTGCTCGGTTAAAAAAAACTCCAGCTCTACTCAGTTGCATTCTGCCTACTTCGAGGTGATCTATGCCTGACATACAAAGCTATGTCAAATCCAGAATTAATGGACATGCTCCACCTCAGTAAATCTAAATCTCTTAGAGCCACATGCTCGAGGGACTTGAACCTCAGCACAGAAATAAATAGAACTTGCTGGAGGGACAGGTTCATAACCCAGAGGCTCCCTTCGCTCTGGAATAGAATTCCAGTTCATATGAGGCAGAGCACCTCACTGAATCTCTTCAAGAAGAATCTTGATAGGTGGATGGGGGATCGTAGGTTTGTCCCAGGGATTACTCCCGTGTCACTATTAGACAGAGGCACAGTAAACTAAACCTTAAAAAGGGCACAGTATACTCAAATCAAGGGGTGGCGTAAGCCATACAGAATCGGGCAAGGCTTATAATTGCCCCAGGGCAGATAGCCTAGTATGAACCTATGAACCTATATGTATTACTACACCATTTCTGACATGCAAGTAGTGCATACTTTAAGTAATTGACAGTTACCATTACGTGGGATTCCACACCTTTCTGCCTACTGTTAGTACATTTCACAGGGAGTCAGTGGGGCACAGTTAACATTTGTTTTCAAATCAGGGACATCCCTGTAAATCTGTCACAGTTGTGAGGTCTGGTCTCTTCCCTATTCAAATATGGCAGTGTTTATCCTGTTCTGATAGTGTGTGTGGTTTGCAAGGTGCTACTGTCACATTATTACCTACTAGCTACCTACTAGCTGGCTGTTTCTCTTCTCACACTAATGTTATACAAATCCACAAGAATTGCGAGTAAAGATACAAGAAATGCTTTGTGTAATAGCCTTCCTATATTCCCTCTACATTCAATCCTACTATTTCATGATATATTGCTTTCAGCACAAAGTTTTTGTATATCAGTCATGGCTTAGTGGTAAGTCATGCAGACTAGCGTTTCCAAGGTCCTGGGTTCGAGACTGACAGAGGAATTTTATTTTGCTGCTGAGCAGACTACAGGCCTTGTCATTCAGAGTGACTAAGGCACTTTTAAGCAGTTGTAAGCGGGTTAGCGCTGGTTTGCGTAGAGCTCACGCATGCGCAGTGCCGCTTAGCTTCACGCACACATGCTTAGCTAAGCGCACACAAGCGCAAACCCGCTTACTACTGCTTAAAAGTGCTTACTCTCGTGCACACCCACACTAATTTCTTTGAAAGAAAAGAAAATGGGGAGATAGGAAAGTGGTGAAAAAGGGGGCGCAAAGAGGGTAGGACAGTAGGAAAACAAGCTCGGGATTTGCAGGAAGGATGTGGGAAAGGCCCATAGCTGCCTATTTCTTTATCAGCAACAGCTGTGCATATGTGTGTAATTTGGTGGGAAATTTGAAACCTTCCACCCCTGAGAGAGGGGAGAGGACAACAAAATATGTTGTACAGCCAATTGTAATTACCAGTTCACATGTCCAGCAGACATGTCTGCAAAATGGGCAGCTATGTATGGCGCATAATTTTTTTTTGGCGCATAATTTTTTTTCAGGTGAGAGTGGAATGTCAGGTACAGAAAGTAGGTATATTTGGGGAGGTAGGTAGGGGAGGTTAACAGACAAGACAAACAAGATGCATACAGGGGAGGAGTATGACACGTGGGGGGGAACACAATGGACGGGGACGGATGTTTGGATATCATGAGCCCATGAGCCCACAGATGGCAACAGTGGAACTGAGATCCCCACCCATGGGCAGTTGCCACTGTGCCTTCACTGCCCAGGACGGGGCTGTGCTGGGGGCTGTGTAGGACAGGCAGCAGGCAGACCCGTGAGTTGCACCACCCGTGCCTCAAGCTGGCTAGGGGTTCAAGCACAGAATGCCTGATCTCACTACGCACCATTACGTATTTACATGGATACTTACTCAGTAGTGGGGCGTTGGGCATTTGCCGGGCCTCCTGGATCCAACGGTTCAGTTGGTCCTGCTTCCATCTCTTCAGGTCTGCATGGTGGTGACGGACCTGTTCACCAGTCCTTGGTATGCCTGTGGCACTGGCGAGAGCATGTGCCAACCGGTTCCACGCCTCTGCCTTGTACGCTCCCCACAGAACCTGGCCCTGCATGAGTTGAGCCTCATGATCGCGGACTAGGAGCCAAACCATATATTTGGACTCCTCAACACCCCACCTCTGTGCTCAGAAGTGACTGCCCTCTCCTACACCTGCCATCCTGACTGCAAATAGGTTCCACAATCAGTTATGCTGTGTATTCCCGCCTATGGGACTTATATATGCCATTTTTCCCACACTTATCTATGATTGGCCATTTTGGAATTGTATCAGCTTAAAAAAACCTGCTTTGTCATGCTTCTATTTCCATTCATTCCTATATATATGCTAATACTGCATTTTTCAGTACAGCTGTCATGGCTTAGTGGTTCAGTACTCTGACTATGATGCACAGTATCCTGGGTTCGAGCCTGGGCATTGCTTTTTTTTTATTTTACTACTGTCTAGACAGGCTAGGAGGTGTGTCTGTGTAAAGGCGGCTTTGATACAGGTTGCTCAACGTTGCCCACCGGTAATCCAGTTGGTGCGCTGCACAGCTCTGCGCAAACGGGTTACGCTGGTTAACGCGTTATTTGGCTATGAGCACACATATTATGCTATGAGAAATGTTGCTCAACTACGGGCACACAGTTTCAGCATGTTAAAGCGCTGTTCAACTCCGGGCACTCATATTACACCTGTTAAACTACTGGTCACCTGCGGGCAATCATACTCAGCTTGTTAAAGCGCTGCTCAGCTATGGGCACTTATAATTTTTTTTTTTTATTGTGTCAGATTTCTTCAAAAATACATGGCCCATTTAATTACATTTTACTTAAATTATAGTTTTATATATATATATATATATATATATATATATATATATATACATGTCAGGGGATGGTTTTGTGCTTATTTCACTAAAAATAGAAAATGATGTTGCGGCTCAAACTGTGACTACCTCCTCTTTGGCCGACGTCTCTACCACTACACTATTGCTACTTAGCTTAATTTACATATTTAGATCTTATATGCTTTTCCAATGAGTGCTAACTGTCGCTGAGCGAAGGGCACACCCGCGCAAATGAGCGCAATTACGGGCAAACATTTTTGAAATTATGAAAAAAAAATTAAACTGTTGATTTTTATGTTTTACATTACAGTTGGGTTTATAGTCTGTGAGGGCATGTGTGCTGTTGTGCTTCTTGACATTTCGGCGGACTCGCTTGTGGGTGTTTCCTTTCGGGACTGTGATTCTTCTGGGGGCGTGTCCCTTTGCAGGACTCGCCATGTGGACACGCCCCCTACTTTCCTACACGGACCGTGTTAGCCTAGGGTGTGATTCAGCATGCCATCATGAATATGCATGGGATGCTGACATCACACCGTTTAACTGCAGCCTCCGTGTAAGACTTGCTAACTCTTACACAGAGATTTCGTGAATCCTGCCCAGTGTTATTCTCCTTGATGACCTAATAAGAAGTGGTTCTGTGTAGAAGATTACACCTTACATCAGTCCACGGGTCTGCACAAAACAATGTATTCTCCTTGATTACCTAATAAAAAGTACTCCATGTAGAAGGTAACCCCTTACATCAGTCCACTGGTCTGCACAAAAGAATGTATTCTCCTTGATGACCTAATAAGAAGTGGCTCCATGTAGGAGATACCTTACAGCAGTCCACTGGTCTGCACAAAACCATGTTATTCTCCTTGATGATCTAATAAGAAGTATTCCGTGTAGAAGCTAACACCTTACATCAGTCCATGGGTCTGCACAAAACAATGTTATTCTCCTTGATGATCTAATAAGAAGTGGCTCCACGTAGGAGATACCTTACATCAGTCCACGGGTCAGCACAAAACAATGTTATTCTCCTTGATGACCTAATAAGAAGTACTCCGTGTAGAAGCTAACACGTTACATCAGTCCACGGGTCTGCACAAAACAATGTTATTCTCCTTGATGACCTAATAAGAAGTGGCTCCATGTAAAGATAAATTACATCACCATGCTGTTCTCCACAACGTATCCCATTCGGTCACACTGTAAACCCATTTTGATCGTAGCACACTGGTAACGTTGTGCTGTTGGACATTGTTCTTATTGATATTCCAAACCTCGCTACTTCCGTTCATATTTTCCCCAGTGATATTAGTGACAACTGCTGGTCCATGAACATTGTTCCCCTTCATTACTTCTAGTTAAACTGTTGCACAGGGTAAAGATAACATTCCGCATCTGTCCCTACCTCATACCAACTGGGACCCCCTTTTCTTGTATATTGATTGCACTGAGACCCTATTTTACTTCTACAAACCATACAGGAGACCCTTTACCCAGTTACCGAGTGTAACTACTCAGACAGGTCCTGCCCATGGCTAACTCCTGAAATTTAGCAACTAATAAGGAACATTGACAATCTATGGAAACAGCAAAAAGAAGTCAGTCGGGAAGTTAAACTTGCCAAAGCCACCATCTTAGAAACAGAAAAATATATATACCACAGCAACCCTAAGCAGTTGTAGATGAAAATTAAAAGCATACTTGGTGAAAACAAACCCTCCTCACCCCAAACCTCCCTCCCCATCTTAGCTAAGCACAGTCTTCTAATACACACACATTTCAAATCATCCCATGTTCTCTTCTCTTCCAGCTACTACTAGAAAGACCTGTAGGCCTCCTGAAGTGTGTACTGATGGGAGGAAGGAAATTAGCATTCCAACTTCTATGTTGTGTCATTAGTTTTATATACTCCTGTAATCTGTCTGGTGGACTTCCTCTATCAACAGGCTTTACAACAAAAGGAAGAAACTGTTGTCCAGGGGTAAAATGAAACAAATTCCAAATTGGAAAAACTCCCTCCTTAGCCTCAACAGGCAAATTAGATCACTAGTGAAAACCTCCAAAGCCAATTCTGAATTAAAACTAGCCTGCAAAACAAAGGGAAACTGCAAAACCTTATTCAGTTACGTCAGGAACCTCCATAGCAAAGCTCATGTTTGTTCTGAATTAATACTTAACGATATCACTTACACTGATCCTGTTGACTTAGCCAACCTGCTAGCAGATAGGTTCAATGCAAACTTCACCCCCCTGTCCCCCCCCAAAGGCCCGTATGACATCCCTGATACTTGTCCTGCACCTCACATCTCCATAGATCACGTGTTAAAGGCCCTAGCCAAGGCAAAGAACACAGCTTCCATGGGACCTGATGGTATCCCAGGCTGTATTCTGCACCATCTCTAGCAAGAACTAGTCTCACCATTGAGCACCCTATTCAACCACAGCCTAAGTACAGGCTTCATTCCAGCAGAGTGGACAACTGCCATTATCATTCTCTTGCACAAAGGTGGTGCCACTACTGACCCTGGAAACTATTGTCCCATTAGCTTGACAAGTCTGATCTGTAAAGCCATGGAGCGTATTATTATGGAGCTCATAAACAAAGACACAGGCAATCTTCAGGCACTTGACCTCACCCAGTTCAGATATGTCAAGGTCAGATCTTGCCTGTTGAACCTGGGTGACTTATTTGAGACTGCCATCAAGGTCCTGGATGAGGGAAAGTCAGTACATTCAGCTTACCTTGACTTGGCCAAAGCCTTGACACAATCCCCCACTCAGGTATCATTAAAAAGCTAACATACCTTGGTGTAAATCCCTACCTCATCAGGTGTGTGGCCAACTGGCTCACCAACAGGACCCACAAGGTCAGAATAGGCACCTCCACCTCTGACAGCAGACCTGTCACTAGTGGAGATCCCCAGGGATCTGTCCTGGGACCCCTACTGTTTGGCATCTACTTCTAACAGGTCCAGGCAAAGACAAAAGGCCTGTGGCTGGCCAGGTTTGTGGATGACTGTAAGTTGGGTGCTGTCATTGACTCCCTAAATGATGTTAACATACTACAAGAGGGTCTCACAGCAACTAATGACTGGTGTCAAATTCATGGCCTCAAGTTAAATGCAAAAAATGTATTATCATACAATTCGTCAAAAACACATCCCCTACTGATTACCACATCAAAGGCAACCCCCTAAGTACACACCCTGTGGTGAGAGACCTGGGTACTCAGGTGGACAACAATCTCACATTTGACCATCATGTATCGGCAGTGGTCAGAAAAGCCTCTTACTTGGTTTATCTCATAAGTAAAGGGATTGCATCCAGAAAAAAAGGAGGTCATTACCTCTCTATACTCCTCTCTCATTAGACCAATAATTGAGTATAACACCCTGTTTGACATCTGCCTCTCCAAACATCTGCACCAACTGGAAAAGTGACAGAAATACCTCACAGATAGAATCCGTGGCCTCCAACACCTGTCTTATGCAGACTGGCTCAAATCACTATCACTCTACTCGGTATCATACAGATGGCTCAGAGGTGATCTGTGTCTCGCCTACAAGGCAATCTCGGACCCTGCCCTACTAGAGATGCTCCATATTGGCAATTCTAACTCCTCATGCATTACCCACTCAAAAGGCCGGAATCTAATAAGTGACATCCACAAAACCTACTGGAGAGACAGTTTTGTCTCCCAGAGGCTGCCCTGTCTCTGGAATAGACTTCCCATACACATCAAACAGAATACCTCCCTGTCCCTCTTCAAGCACAACCTTGATGAGTGGATGGAAAACCACAAATGAGTCCTAGGGATTCCAACTGTGTCCCTCACTGACAGGGGCAACAGGTGCTGACAGGTTTCTTTTTTGGGGATAAACTCTTGGTTAGGCTTGTAAGGGCCCCAGGGCCATTAGCCTAGTAACCTCCTATGATCTTACGATCCTATGAACCTACAGCTATCAGAAGAAAGTACTGGGAATTTGCTACTGTCTCCTATTCCAAGTAATCTACCTTGAAACCCTCTGAAGAGTTCAGGTATTTCATTTTATCCATGGCTTTTCAGTTTTCAGACCCTCTTGGGTGAAGATGAATCTGAGGAGGAAGAGGCCCATTTGGAAAAGGGCTTGACAGGGGGACACCTCAGATGTCCTGAAGGCTCTGTCTTACTGGAGGGTCTAATACATCCAACGGGCTTATAATCCAGAGCAGGCAGTTTAGGTGCAAATGTTAACACTGGTGTATTCAATACCTCCGAGCAGTCATTGAGAGATGCCATAACACTGGATTGGAAGGCCACAACA